>NW_024429220.1:0-56890 GCF_017639785.1 Mesocricetus auratus
AACACATACTGGAGAAAAACCCTGTATATGTGATCAGTGTGGTAAAGCCTTTTCTCGGCATAGTACTCTTCAAATGCATAAAAGAATAATACATACCAGAGATAAACCCTATGAATGTAATCAGTGTAGTAAAACTTTTGCACGTCATAGTCATCTTCAAGCGCATACAAGAGCACACACTGGAGAGAAACCCTATGGATGTAATCAGTGTGGTAAAGCCTTTTCTCATCACAGTTCTCTTCAGATGCATAAAAGAACACATACTGGAGAGAAACCCTATGAATGTGGTCAGTGTGGGAAAGCTTTTGCATGTCATAGTCATCTTCAAGTGCATAAAAGAACACATACTGGAGAGAAACCCTATGTATGTGATCAGTGTGGCAAAGCCTTTTCTCAGCACAGTACTCTTCAAATGCATAAAAGAACACATACTGGAGAAAAACCCTATGGATGTAATCAGTGTGGTAAAGCTTTCATATGTGACAGTCAACTTCAAAGGCATAAAAGAACACATTCAGCAGAGAAACCTGATGAATATAATAATTTTTTCTTAGCCTATGCACTTATCAGTAGTCTTTGAAATCATACTTCATTGAAACCCTATAAAAATAGTCAGTGTGGTAAAGTTTTACCCTTTATATATACAGGAGTAAAACTTTTTTGTGTTCAGTCAATCTATTCAAGCTTTTGCATATTACAATAGTCTTTGAGTACCTGAAAAGTGTAGAAAGGGCTTCTTATTATAAAAAATTTGGTAAGGTCTTTAGCTAACACATAATCAATTTCAAAACAGTATTTATTCTGTAGGAAAAAAATGAATGGTTTCAACAATCTGTTCAAGCATTATGCTATCTGTTTTTATATTGTTTGCACTAGCAAACTCATGAAAAAAAAACAATTTGTGAACCCTGTGTGTAGGGTAAGTGGGCCAGCTGAAGAAACACACACCGATCCTGCAAACAGCACCAGTGAAACACAGACTGTGGCCCTGAAACTTGAGCAAAAGAAACACACACTGCCCTTAAGCCAGAGCCAAAGAAACACTCTTTGCCCCTAATCCAGAGCCAGTCAAAGAAATGCTCTAGCCCTGAACCAGAGCCAAAATGTTAGAATGGACCAATGAAAGAAACACATCTTTTTCCTGAATCCAGAGCCAAGGAAATACATTCTACTTTTGACCAAGTAAGTGCAAACCAACTGATCACTGAGATTGAAACCAAGCAAATTGTGAGCATGAAGTCCAGCCAGTCTCTGGGACTGGTTAGGCACAGGCATTGAAATCCAACCAATTTCTACCCTGAAAATTTTATTCCTGGAAGATGTCCATCCCAAGAAGTCCTATGTAAGGCATGTGCTTGTTCAGTTGGCAGTTGCCTTTCCCACTCTGGCAAAGGCAGCCATTCCTTGCCAGCAAATCTCTGGAATGAATTTTGGGTGAAGACCTTACATGTGAGCTGATCAGAAACTTCCTTAGCAGGGCAGAGCAGAGAAACAATGAACACCTCTGTTGTCAAACTCCCTTAGGGGAACAGAGCAGAATGAGCAACCTAGTCCCAGAGCCCAAGCAGACTGATAGATTTCTGCAGTGGTTTCTGCTATAGTTGAATGAAGCAGAGTAGGAACAGTTTGGGGTGGAACTGAGGAAAAACATCCATCTCGCCAGGGAAACTCCCTTGGAGCAGAGCAGAGGGGCATGGATACCTCTTGGGAATCTCCCTGAGGGGAGTGGGGCAGGGCAGCAACAGACATCTCTGCTTGGAAACTCTTGCCTGTAGCTGTGATGGCTCTCTCTCAGAGAGGAGCAGGATTGCTATTCCCTGCAGGAGACCATCTCCCACTGGAACACAGCTTCATGCATAGGCTGGCATCTGCCAGTCAGGATTCCTTTCTCCTCACAACTGTAGGTATCCAATACCTATACTTCTAATCTGTAGGTATAGCCTGCCTCATGACAGTCAGGGTACGGTTCCTTCCAGAGCTGTAACACTTGCACCATGAATTTAAAGGATAATGTAACCCTTTAGATTTTATACTTCTCTTCAATTGCTTGAAATATCTAATTCAGGTGTAAAAGTTTAGGGATTTGTTTTAGTTTCTTATCTGTTCCTGTGATATAAGGTCTATGTCAACTTACAAGAATTTAATTTGGCCTTCCAAACATCATGCTCACTGGTACACCAGGGTCAGAAAGACCATTCTAGGCAAAGAACTTGCATCAAGATCAGGACTGAAGGACATGAATGTGGGTGGTGATTTAAGTCTGATCACCAGACATCATGGAGTCTGGCAAGATGGCTTCTCCCAAGAGCATGCCGAAAGGTGCACAGATGATGGCACAGATCCTGAAGGATATGGAGATTACAGGATATGAGCCGAGAGTTATAAATCAGATGTTGGAGTTTGCCTTCCGATGTGTAACCTCAATTCTAGATGATGCTAAAGTTTATTCAAGCCAAGCCAAGAAAGCTACTGTTGATGCAGATGATGTGCGATTGGCAATTCAGTGCCGTGCGGACCAGTCTTTCACCTCTCCTCCCCCGAGGGATTTATATTAGTGCCGTGCGGACCAGTCTTTCACTTCTCCTCCCCCAAGAGATTTTTATTAGGTATTGCAAGACAAAGACATCAAACCCCTTTGCCATTGATCAAGCCATACTCAGGTCCTAGAGCGCCACCCGATAGGTACTGTGTAACTATAGGCTTAAGTCTTTGCAAAAAAAGGCATCTACTCCTGCAGGAAGAATAACAGTTCCCTGGTTAAGTGTTGGTTCAGTTTCTAGGAGACCAAGTACTCCCACACTAGGCACACCAACTCCACAAACCATGTCTCAACTAAAGTATGCACTCCAGTGGCCCTCACAGGACAAAGGTTTACAGTCCAGATGCCTGCTTCTCAGTCCCCTGCTGTGAAAGCATCAATTCCTGCAACATCAGCAGTTCAGAATGTTCTGATTAATCCATCTGATTGGGTCCAAAAACATTCTTAACTACTACTAATACGGTGTACCAAAATACAGCCAATGAGTCAGCAAATGCGCCGAAAAGAAAATGTGAAAATTATGATGATATTGCTGCTGCTGCTGACTATGATAATTTGTAATCCAGTCTGGATGCTTGTAATATGTATACTTGGTCTTGAAGCCATTGTACTGAATTTACACAAGCATGTTAGATGTTTTAAAGCTGTATTTTAGAAAATGGTATTTAAGAAGTATACATACTATGCTTTTCAATTGAAATGTTCAGTTTTAATAGAACTGGTAATGGTTTCTCATCTACCTTTATGCATAAAAATAAAATTGTCATTTATCAGTTTGGAAAAAAAAGAATTTAATTTGGCATCTTGGTTCCAGAGGGATGCAGAATCACCATGAAAGTGGCATGGCAAGTAGTGTCAGAATGGAAGCTATAGCAGCAGGCTAAGAACTCACACCCTCCACCTGCAGCATTAAGCAGAGTGGGAACTGGAAATGGTGTTTGGATGCAAATTCTCAATGCCTACCCCCAGGGACATATTTCATCCAGAAGGGCATCATTTCCTAAATCTCCCCAAATGATACCATCAACTTAGACCTCAAGCCTATATGCTTGTTTTCAGTTACATATACCAATCCACAATGAAGAAAAACTCTGTAAGTAAGCTGTCAGATACCTCAACACCTGTGTTACAGGAATGAGTGGTTACAATAGAAAAACTTTCATGATTGAAAAATTGTTTAGTGTGTTATTTTAATTGTAATTATGTACTGTCAGTGCGTGATTGAGTGGGTATGTGAAGGTGCATTCTGGTTCCTGACAACATTAGATCCTTGCCAGTAGGACCAGGATGTATCCCTGGTGCATGAGCTAGCTTGTTGGGGCCCATTTCCTATGAGGGGATGCCGTGTCAGCCTTAATGCAGGGGGGAGTGGCAATGCTTTGGTGTGTATTGGGAAGGAAGGTTGGAACGCTGAAGGTCTGGTTTGTAGAAATTCTCAACTTGGCATTCCGCATTCAGTTACGTGTGACAAGGTTTGCAAACAGTTTAGAACTGGTATAAAGGAGGTAATGGGGGCTCATCCTTCAGAAATATTTGACTAGAGTGCATTTAGCTTCCTTCTACCACTAGCCACAATAGCACAATTCAGGGAAATTCAACCCCAGGGAGCAAAAGGAATTTCTGGGCTACAGAGGTTCCTTCAGTGTACATGGTGTTGTGCAGGTTAATAGGGCAGATTCCACATATTGTGCTATAACCCATGTGGCAGGATGCAGGATCTTTCAACGTGTGTGTGTGTGTGTGTGTGTGTGTGTGTGTGTATCAGTCAGACTGGGTTTGCTAGAAACTACAGTGGGTAATGAGGGAATGCATAACCATAGGAAATATTTCTGATCACCTCCATTTCCAGAGAGACCTCTAGAGTATGGGGCCTCTGTGTGTGGGAGAGACATCACTAGTAGCTGGAGGGTCAGAAATAGAGAAGTTTAGGGTTCACTTTGAGTTGCTTTTGCGAGATTTCTGAAGTCTTTATTTAATTTTTATACAGGCTCAATCATAGGTTCCATTAAGTTCACATTTTCCTGGTTGAGTTTTCTTAGGTCTTCTGATTTAAGTGTGACTATATTTCTTCTTTTGTTCTTGGCTTTTTCTCTGTATACCCTCATTTGTTCACAAATATTGTGCATATTCTTCATTTTTGTAGATTTATGTAAAGAACAAAATTATGTCAATGTGTACCAGTTTTTATTAATCCTGCTGAGAATTCTGTGTTTTTTCATGTGACACATAGCTTTGGAATCCGATTTACTGTTGTAATTTGTTGAAAAATTTCTATGGATAGTATTGAATTTATGCTGTAAATTGAACATACCCGACGTCTTCATGATGTTGAATACACATCATTTTTTTTATATTTTATTTTCCAGTTTAAATTTAGATAAGAAACGAGGTTGCTTCACAAGTCAGTTCAAGGTTCCTCTCCCATTCCCTCCCCTCCTCCCGTGCCCTCCCCCCAACCTCCCCGTTATCCCCTCATTCCCCCAGGGAGGGTGAGGCCCTCCATGGGGGTGTCCATAGTCTGGAATACACATCATTTTAATACTATTGTTTGCAAAAGCGTAAAGGGCTAAAAGAAACTATTCCAAGTAGTCTTTGTTTAGCAAACTACAAAAAATGTGTGAAAGTGAAACAAATCTGAAACATTGTATGAAGACAGAAAGAGGACTGCAATGTAGTTTACTCACACAGAATACATTGTTATGTTCACATAGAAGATAGCCTAGTATGTATTATTTAATTGAAAAAGCAAAGAGTGAAAGTAAAACTTGCTCCAGAATTTAACAGTGAATCTGAACATGACATGTTATTGTGCAGAAGCATACAAAGTAATCTCTGATAGCAGTAGGTTGGGATTTTACAACAGATATGAATTAAAATTTGTTAAAATCATGATGTATTTTAATCATTGATATAAAATTACCCACATTTACTCTATGTATTCTGAGGCTCTTGGACATATTACCTACACCCAAGCAATCATATTACTACAAACAAAAGAGTAAACAACGTTCTCCAGACATTCTTCTTCTATCCCTGTGTTCATGTGTATCTACAGTATACAGTGTTCTCGTAAATTGGCAGAATTGCAATGGAGCCCATAAAACTCAGTATATTATCCATGCAATAAAGATAAGTATTGAAAAGTATCAGAATTCTCATGGCCATTATAGTCATGGTTGCCTGAATAGGAAAATAACTTAAATTTTTATTTGTTGAGGACAAGCTTGTGGACTCAAGAGGACAGGTGAAGTGGAATGCCAATGCAATATGGAATATAATATTTATTTACCAGAATAAGAACTTACACACAAAGGATGGGGAGTCAGAAGTGTGGCCATCTTCCAGAGGAAGAGAGGAGAATCAGAGGAATTTGTTTCTCTTTCACTTCCTTTTATCCTAAATGTCCTTATTCCTGCCCTTAGGGTGGATAGCTTTGTGGGGCTCACCCCTACAGATGGTATTAATGAGTGAAGAAAACAGCAGTGTTTAAAAGATCTGGTCTGGCCTCTGGGGTCTTTAGGTTTAGGCTGGTCTCCAGTAGACCTATTATTGCTTGGGAACCTAGACCTGGCCTGTGTTCTAGTAAGGCTGTATTCTCATCGAGGTGTTGTCCTGGAATTGCTAGATCTGGCATGGCTTCTGGTAAAGCAGAAATCTTCCTAATTGTAAACCAAGATATGGAGCCAGGGATGATCAGGTCTGTGATTTTTGGGGCAGGCTTAAATGAGGTTAGTGGGTGGTGGTCATTGTCTTCCCTGGGGTTCCTAGGAGTAGCCTCACCTCCTGTAAGGCCACCAGAGCTATGCTGTCTGGTGTTGCTGGCCTGTTAGCTGGATGTGGGTGGTGTCTTACCTGTATAGTTCCTTGGACCTTCTTTATCTCTGAAATAGCCAAAAATATCTTCCAAAGCAATAGGCTGAGATTGGGTTTTAGTGTTGAGATGCACTGAAGTTGTTGGACAGACTTGAAGGAGTTTAGGAGTGTCTTCCCGGGGGTCATGAGAACCACGCTGGCCTCTAGAACAGCTGTGGGACCTTGTGTGGAGCCCAAGGTAGGGAGTGTAGTCAGGTTGCTGGGCGGGGTTTAAGGGGGATTATTAGGTAGTGATGGGTGTCTTACCTGGGGTCCCTCGATGTGACCTGGCCTCTGGTAAAGCTGAAGTCTTCTTCCCAACTTTTAGAGCAGGATATGGAACCAGCAGTGTGTGGTGGTGTGTTGTGTGCAGTCTGGAATATTTTGGCAGGCTTATGGAAGTTCTATGGGTGGTGAAAATGTGTGCCTGCATATCCAACATATTAATAGAAATGCATCAATTTCCCAGGGATCATTTGTTTACTCTTCCTTGTTTAATATGTCATTTTTGTTGTTGATGTCATGGCTAAACTGTGAAATCCTTAGTTTAGTGGATAAAAAGTACTCTGATGGCTGGGCAGGTCACTTAGCAAGTATTCTTGTTGGGCATAACCTGAATTCAGATAGCAACCCAAATTGGGAGTTTCCTAACCATCTGCTATTCCAGATCCAAGGGATCTGACACCCCCTTTTCTGGTGTGCCACCTATATACTCATAGGGGATATTCTCCCACACACCCAAATAGACCCATAACACTGGGGATAAACTTGTTTTCAAAAGTTCTTGTGACTTGCAAAGCAATTAGAGCAAAACCAGTTCCTTGGCATGGAATATAATACAAACCATAGAACGGCTGTGTAAAAATCTGTTGTCTTGCATTTTTTTCTAGAAGTTCTCACTCTGATGCAGACTTACATTCAATCATCAATGTGAGAAAACAAAATGGCTTCTAAATGATCATAAAAGACATCATTTTCTTTATCATGAGGCATGAAATATATATCGAAGTAAAAACATTTTCTACAGTGCTGAAACACAAGAATCCTTTAAGCAAAGCTCTTCCAATTTGGTGAATTAGCCATTCACTCCCATCCCATTTTCTCCTATTGGCAATGGAGAGAACTGGAGTATACAGGGTGAGTGCTGGCCAGTGATTTTTTTTTGTCATTGATTTTGATAGTGATCTTGTACTACTTGTTTAAAGGACGGTGTTATATTTATAGGTTTGTCTGGTGTCTCCTTTTATCATTAGTGTCATTTTTTCCTCTGGTTTTATTCATTGTAATCTAATTATATTGTTTTTCTTTGAAAATAATGGACCTCACCTACTTTTTATTCTGAAAAATTACTGATTTATGTTATGAGTTTCTTGAGTTTTTGTTGAATTGCAGACTATCTGTGGAGAAACAGTTTTAATTTTCTCCTCTTGATATTAAAGCCTTTGCTCTCCTTCGTTCTTGGCATCTGTGTTTTCCAGATTTTGCTACCATTGATTGGGATTTTGCTACTTTAGTTGTTTATATGATTAATACATTGATTTTTGATTTTTAAAATACTCTCATATATTGTCTTTGCTTCCTAGTTTGTTTAAACTGTCACAGGTTAAAGTCATCTGACCAAATCACACAGGTTGATTGCGATGACTGTGAGAGATTGGGTTGATTGACTGATGGGGGAAGGCTGTTCCATTGAGGATGGCAATATCCCTAAGGAAGTTGTATATGAGAGCTAGCTGAGCATGAGACAGTGACAAAATTAGAGAGAAAGCCAGCAAAATGTGTTTCCGTGGGGTGTTACCTTCAGTTGTTAGCTGTATCCTAAGCTCCCACAATGATGGACTCTGCTCTTGGCCTGTCAACCAAATAAACCTGTTCATTACCCAAGTTGCTTTTGGCTACAATATTTAATCACAGTCACAGAGAAGCAAGTTAGAATTTAAAAAATGGTACCTCCAAAGTAATTCTGTTGCTGCAAAGGCCTTGAGAATGTTGTCTTTTGAAGACTATGGAAGGTATGGAGCTCTACATTGCAAAAGCCGTAGAAAGGTGGACACAGCTCAGTTGGCTTTTCCTGTAGAATCTGGAATGTGTGATGTTCAATGGAAATCAATATAGTTGAGGTCAATGTCATGGGATTTCATTAATAAATAATCATTAAGAAAAAAAAAAGCCTAGAGGCCATTTGTGTGACATTTTGGCTCAAAATCTTTCTTGTACCGCACATGTCCCGTGAAATTGAGTGAGGCAGAATTAAAAAGCAATGGGATGATTTCTTAGACAAAATATTGGTTCTGTTGGATAGTTATTACTGATGAATCATTCAGGCCTCAAGAAAAAGAGCAAGAAGTGGGATGAGAAAATGCAAAGTCTGCGGTTTGCAGAGAAAAACTGCACTAGGTAGTCAGATGGCAGCAATAGCTGAAACAGGCAGGAATTTTTAAAAGTTAGTCATCTTCTTCTAGAAATGCTTTCTGCTCACGCTCAATATATTGAAGTACTGTTTAAGAAGAAAATGCAAGAGAAAATATTTAATATCTATTTTTAAAAATCTGTTTATTAGAGAGAAGATCTTATTTGTCCTGGCGCTGCTCTTGAAATTGTTACATCACTAAAGGCAACCTGGAAATCCTGAACTCCCAAGTGTTGAGATTTCAAGCATAAGTCATTATACTTGAATGTAGACTAAAAAATGTAACAACATTCAATACCTATATATAATGGAGTTGTCTCAAGAATCTGTCACCGGGCGGTGGTGGCACATACCTTTAATCCCAGCACTCGGGAAGCCGAGGCAGGCAGATCTCTGTGAGTTCGAGGCTGGGCTGGACCGACAGCCTCTGAAACAATACAGAGAAACCCTGTCTCGTGAACAACCAAAAAAAAAAATCTGTCAGCATCAGTTCAGTTCACTGTTAGTAAAACCCAGCATAATGGTAGCTCAAAACATTACCTTGGAGACCATTCACTGAGAGGCAGAGAGTATTTCTGCATTTTCAACACTACAGGTTCAGTTTCTGTATAATTCATGAACTGGTCAAGTAAATATTTTTATTTGAAGATAACACTAACAGCCATTTTACTTTCATTGGTATTGAGATCAATTCATTTTATAGAGGCTGGTGTTAATGTAGATAACATGAGTCATTGGTTAAATTATATTATCATCTATACAGATTACAGTTGGCCAAACATTGCTTATTATGTGTATATATGGTCTCTTGTACCTTGTTTATCTATAATTCATATAAATCTCATATGTGTGTAACAAATTCATGAATAGATGACATGAATGTTAATTGATTCAAATCAGATATATATACACACATATGTATATAGGTACAAATTCTGAATAATAATGCTTGTGACTATTTTACATATCTTCTCTGAAGGAAAGATCCTAATACTTAGTATGTGTGATACTAGCAAAATATCCTAAGGGTCATTCATAAGTTTATTGGGAGACAAACACAAATACATCTGGTCACCCATACTAGGGCTCTGATGACAGAGCAGAGAAACAAGCTTATCCAAGCATCATTTATGAGATAGTTTCTGTATCAGCATTACTTACAGTAACATAAGTGAGCTGTGCCTCACAGGAGCCCCTTACAGAAACATCCCTATACTATTCAGGATGGTTTATGAAGCTGGCATCTTTGCAATTCTCTGCTCCATTTAGAGGCAGATATTCCAGCTACCCTCTTCTTCACAACACCATTACCACTTATTTAACCTTGGAGAGATGCCTTGTGGCTGTTGCAACTTTCAGAAGCTTTCTGACAGAAGAGCCTCCCCCTTCTCTGCAGGAGAGGATGCCTCATCTTACAGCAAGCAAATATGTAGCAAGGTATCTGAGGGATACTCAGTCACAAAGCATAGCCTGAAGGATTTACTGGCTTGCTGAAAATGCACTCAAACAGAGTAGAATCTTCAAAAGGTGTAAATGTTACTCTGTGGAAAGTCAGAACTGTGCAGTACTCTGAGAAGGCCTTCTTCCAAAAATAAGTCTTCAAAGAAAATGATACAAAACCAGTTCCTGTTTTTTTAATTAATTTATTTTTTAATTTAAATTAGAAATAAGCTTTTGACATGTCAATCCCAGTTCCCTCTCCCCTCCTCCCCTACCCCCCACCAGTCCCCTATCACACCCCCTTTGTGCTCCCCAGGGAGGGTGAAGACTTCCATGGGGGAATCTTCAAAGTCTGTCATATCATTTGGAGCAGTGCCTAGGTCCTCCCCTGTGTGTCTAGGCTGAGAGAATATCTTCCCTCTATGTGGAATGGACTCCTAAAGTCCATTCATATACTAGGGATAAATACTGATCCACAACTAGATAACCCGTAGATTGCCCAGGCCTCCTAATTGACATCCATGTTCAGGGGGTCTGGGTCAGTCTATGCTGGTTTCCCAGCTATCAGTCTGGAGTTCATGAGCTCCTCCTTGTTCAAGTCAGCTGTTTCTGTGGGTTTCTCCAGCCTGGTCTTGACCCCTTTGCTCATCACTCCTCCATCTCTGTTCTTTACAAACACGTCCAGATTCGAATTAATTGTAATCCAAAGGCTGGAAGTGCTGCTTAGAATTGCATGTTTTCTACTAGAATTTAAGGTGAATCTGATGGTTTACAGATACACTAGGATTATATTGTGTAAAAGTCTTTAAGCAATTTTAGTGTATATAAAAGAAAATCTAATTTTATGTTTGAAAATAATCTGTGTTCATATAAAATAAATATAAAGAATACAAATAAATATTTTAAATAAAAATTAAAGGTTTCTGGATATTACTACTCAAAAATACATGTTCAGAACTAAACATTGTTCACATGAGATGAAACACAAATAGATGGGACATGAAAAACAATGTTCAACATCACAGTCATCACTGCTGCTTTGGACTTCATCTTGGAGCAGTCACAATGGCCAAGATCAATAAAGCAAATGACAGACAGCTCATGCTGCTGAGCATGTGCTGTAAGCAAGACACTCCTCCATGGATGGTGAGAGCCCAACCTTGTACAGCCACTATGGAAAGTAGTGAAACAGTTTCTCGGGAAGCCGGAAATACATCTCTCGATCCAGTTATACCACGCATGGGCATATACACCCTACTAGAGAGACACTTACTCATTCATTACTGTTGCACTTATTCATAGAACCAGAAATTTTAAACAGCCTAGATGTCCATCAGCTTATGAAAGATAAAGAAAATATGATACATTTACACATGGATTGTTCAGCTGTTTAAAAAAACTGAAATCATAAATTCACAAGCAAATGGATGGTGCTGGAAAAAAATCACCCTGAGTGAGGTAACCCAGACTCAAAAGGACAAATTTCGTACATATCTTCCATGTAGATGTTATCTTTTAAAACCTCCAATAAAGGCTACCTTGAATGCCCTTCCCCTATAATGAAATTGATGACTACCTTAAATGCCATGATACAGTCTTCACCCAGTAGCAGAAGGAAACAGAAGCAGAGATCCATTGCTAAACACTGAGCAGAACTCCTGGAATCCAGTTGTAGAGAGGGAGGAGCGATGAGCAAAGGGGTCAAGACCATGCTGGGGAAACCCACAGAAACAGCTGACCTGAGCAAATGGGAGCTCATGGACCCCAGTATGGACAGCTGGGGAATCAGCGTAAGACTGAAGCGGAACCCTGAACATGGGTTATCAGTTGGCGGGTCTGGGCAGTCTATGGGGCATCTGTCAGTGGAACCAGTATTTATCCCTGGTGCATGGCTTTAGGAGGCCATTCCCTATGGAGAGATACTCTCTCAGCCTAGACAGAGAGTGGAGGGCCTCAGTCCTGCCCTGTATTATGTGACAGACGTTGATGATCCCTAATGGGAGGCCTTACCCACCCTGATAAGTGAATAGGGAGTAGGATAGGGAATTGGTGGAGGGAGTGGGAAGATCACACAATAAACAGGACAGATGAGGTCAGGTGAAAGCAGGCTTCTCTGTCATGATCTCTTGTGGAACATGAACTCTGTCCGACTCAGGGCACCTTGTGGGACAAAGACCCACTTGCTGATATAAGGTGTGGGTTCAGTTTGCTGTAGTTCAAATTCCCCGAGAGTTAGAGGCCTGTACTAGATCCAGAAGCAAAGGTCACACTGGGAATTGCTCTCAGATGAAAAGATCAAATGGCCTCCTATCACTCCCATCTCAATCCTGTGCTCCCTATCCCCATGGAGGTAAGTCAGAGCCTGCTGTCCCTCCAAGAGCAAAGAAACAGAAACATCATTTCCCAGGATACAGTATTTAATGGATATCCAAGCAGCTGTATGTTGGTGTTAATGACATTTTAACAAGTACATACTGTTTATAACATGATTACTACATTTCAAAGCTAAAAACTACAATTCAAATGACCTATCAGATAGTGCCTGCAGATCGCCTGGGACCTGCACAGAGCTCCCAATCCCGGCGGGAGCCAAGCACCCCAGACTCCGGATCTTTGCTCACACCAACGAGACCAGGAAAGGAGATGAGGCTGGGAGTCCAGGGAAGCAGCGGTTCTTCCAGCAGCATCAGGTAAACAGGCCGGCTTCCCGGCCTGTGCTCCAGTGCCTGCAGATCGCCTGGGACCTGCACAGAGCTCCCAATCCCGGCGGGAGCCAAGCACCCAGACCCCAGGTCTTCTCGCCCACCAACGAGACCAGGAAACCAGAGGGCCCAGGGAGACCAGGGGAGTAGCTGTTCTGGATCAAATACAATAGGACGCAGCATAGGGTCCAGGGGACCAGGTAAGAGGATAAGCGCACCAGATTCCTGTTCTTCTTCTCCACCCACGGGACCAGCATTCGGACAAGGAACAGAAGAACCACCAGATTATTGGACTTGCTAGCACCCACCAAAAGGGAACTCTGGTCCCAAGACCAGTAAGGGGCTCTTTCTGCACCCACTAGAAGAAGAGATGGGAAAGAGACAATGCAAAAACACAGTCAGCAACAGAAAAACAAATATGACACCGCCAGATTCTAGAGACTCCACACCAGCAAGACCCCAACATTCCAATGCTGACGAAGCAGAAGAGAACGACCTTAAAAGCACTTTCATGAAAATGATAGAGGCCCTAAAAGAGGATATTGGAAAATCCCTCAAAGAAATGGAAGAAAAAACAAACCAAAAAATACAAGAATTGGAAGAAAAAACAAACCAAAAAAGGCAGAAAGTGGAAGAAGAAATGAAGCAAAAAATGCAAGAAATGGAAGAAAAAAACAAAGCAAAAAATGCAAGAATTGGAAGAAGAATCATACCAAAAAAGGCAGGAAATGGAAGAAGAAACAAAGCAAAAAATGCAAGAAATGGTAGAAAAAACAAAGCAAAAAATGAAAAAAATGGAAAAAGAAACAAACCAAAAAAGGCAGGAAATAGAAGAAGAAACAAAGCACAAAATGCGAGAAATGGAACAAAAAACAAACCAAAAAATGCAAGAAATGGAAGAAAGAACAAGCCAAAAAATTCATGAAAGGCAACAAACGGACGAACAGATAAACAGAAAATTGCAAGAAGCAATGCAAACACTGCAAGGGTTGAAAACTGAAATAGAGTCATTAAAAAAACACAATCTGAAGAAAGGCAGAAAATAGAAAAGCTGGACAAACAGACAGGCACTACCAATATAAGCATTACCAACAGAATAGAAGAGATGGAAGAGAGAATCTCAAGTGTTGAAGATACGCTAGGAGAAATGGATTTATCAACCAAAGAAAACCTTAAATCCAACAAATCCTTAACACAAAACATCCAGGAAATATGGGACACCATGAAAAGACCAAACCTAAGAATAATAGGTATAGAAGAAGGAGAAGAAATCCACCTCAAAGGGGCAGAAGGCATATTCAACAAAATCATAGAAGAAAACTTTCCCAACCTTAAGAAAGACATGCCAATGAAGGTACAAGAAGCCTACAGAACACCAAATAGAGTGGACCACAAAAAAAAATCCCCTCGCCACATAATAATCAAGACCCCAAACATACAGAATAAAGAAAGAATATTAAGAGCAGCTAAGGAAAAAGGTCAAGTAACATATAAAGGCAGACCTATCAGAATTACACCTGATTTCTCCATGGAAACTCTGAAAGCCAGAAGGTCCTGGATAGATATTCTACCTACACTAAGAGACCACAGATGCCAGCCCAGACTACTATACCCGGCAAAGCTCTCAATCACTATAGACGGAGAAAACAAGATATTCCATGACAAAACTAGATTCAAGCAATATGTGTCCACTAACCCAGCCCTACAGAAAATTTTGGAAGGAAAACTCCAACCCAAGGAAGCTAACTACAACCAGAAAAACATAAGCATTAGAGAATCTCTCTCTACCAACAGCCAAAAGAACAAAGGGGTGAAATTCCACACATAATTCCACCAACAACAACCATCGCAAATCGAAGAAGGATGAGCAATCATTGGTCATTAATATCCCTCAATATTAATGGCCTTAACTCACCCATAAAAAGACACAGACTAGCAGATTGGATTCGAAGACAGAACCCTTCCTTCTGGTGCATACAGGAAACACACCTCACCCTTAAAGACAGACATTACCTGAGAATTAAAGGTTGGGAAAAAATTTTTCAATCAAATGGACCCAAGAAACAAGCCGGGGTAGCAATCCTAATATCTAACAAACTAGACTTTAAAATAAAATCAATCAAAAGAGATGAAGGAGGTCATTACAAACTCATCACAGGTGAAACCCACCAAGAGGAAGTGTCTATTCTGAACATCTATGCCCCAAATACAAAGGCATCCACATTCGTTTAAGAAACATTATTAGAACTTAAATCTCATCTAAAGCCCCGCACAGTAATAGTGGGAGATTTCAACACACCACTCTCACCACTAGACAGGAATACCAAACAGAAACTCAACAAAGAAGCAAAAGGGCTAATAGAAGTAATGACCCAACTGGGATTAACAGATATCTATAGAACATTTCATCCACATAAAAAAGAATATACCTTCTTCTCACCACCACATGGAACCTTCTCAAAAATCGACCACATACTTGGCAACATATCAAACCTCAGCAGCTACAAAAAAATTGGAATAACTCCATGAATCTTATCAGACCACCATGCTTTAAAATTAGAATTCAACAACAACACAAATTGCAGAAAACCTACAAACTCATGGAAATTGAATAATGCTCAACTGCACCATCCCTGGGTCAAAGAGGAAATAAAAAAAGAAATTAAAGACTTCCTCGAATTCAATGAGAATGAAGACACAACATACCCAAACCTATGGGACACTTTGAAAGCAGTGCTACGGGGGAAGTTCATAGCGCTAAATGCTCACATGAAGAAACAGGAGAACAGTTATACCAGAGAATTAACATCACAGCTGAAAGCTCTAGAACACAAAGAAGCAAACTCCCCCAGGAGGAGTAGACGCCAGGAAATAATCAAATTGAGGGCTGAAATCAATAAAGTAGAAACCAGGAAAACAATACAAAGAATCAACGCAACGAAGAGTTGGTTCTTTGAGAAAATCAACAAGATAGACAAACCTTTGTCCAAACTTACCAAACAGCAGAGAGTGAACACGCAAATTAACAAAATCAGAAATGAAAAGGGGGACATAACAACAGACTCTGAGGAAATCCAGAGAATCATTAGGTCATACTTTGAAAACCTGTACTCCACAAAATTCGAAAATTTAAAGGAAATGGATGACTTCCTGGACAGCTATCAATTGCCAAAACTAAATCAAGAACAGATAAGCAATTTAAATAGACCTATAACCCCTATGGAAATAGAAGCTGTCATCAAAAGTCTCCCAACCAAAGAAGCCCAGGTCCAGATGGCCTCAGTGCAGAATTCTACCACAAATTCAAAGAACAGCTTATACCAATTCTTCTCAAAGTGTTCCACACAATAGAAGCAGAAGGGTCTTTGCCAAACTCTTTCTATGAGGCTTCAATAACCTTGATCCCCAAGCCACACAAAGATACAACTAAGAAAGAGAACTTCAGACCAATATCCCTCATGAACATTGATGCAAAAATACTCAATAAAATACTGGCAAATCGGATCCAAGAACACATCAAAACAATCATTCACCACGATCAAGTAGGTTTCATCCCAGGAATGCAGGGATGGTTCAACATACGAAAATCCATCAACGTAATCCACCATATAAACAAGCGGAAAAACAAAAATCACATGATCATCTCACTAGATGCTGAAAAAGCCTTTGACAAAACCCAACACCCCTTCATGATAAAGGTCTTGGAGAGATCTGGGATAACAGGGACATACTTAAACATAATAAAAGCTATATACAGTAAACCAACAGCCAACATCAAACTAAATGGACAGAAACTCAACGCAATTCCTCTAAAATCAGGAACAAAACAAGGCTGTCCACTCTCTCCATACCTTTTCAACATGGTACTTGAAGTTCTAGCTATTGCCATACGACAACAAAGGGGGATCAAGGGGATACAAATTGGGAAGGAAGAGGTCAAACTTTCACTGTTTGCAGACGATATGATAGTTTACATCAATGACCCAAAGAACTCTACCAGGGAACTCTTACAGCTGATTAACACCTTCAGCAAAGTGGCAGGCTACAAGATCAACTCAAGAAAATCAGTAGCCCTACTATATACAGATGATAAAAGGGCTGAAAGAGAAATCAGAGAAACATCACCCTTTACAATTGCCATAAACAACATAAAATTCCTTGGGGTAATGCTAACCAAACAAGTGAAAGACCTGTATCGTAAGAACTTTGAATCTTTAAAGAAAGAAATTAAAGAAGCCCTCAGAAAATTCAAAGATCTCCCATGCTCTTGGATAGGTAGGATCAATGTAGTAAAAATGGCAATCCTGCCAAAAGCAATCTACAGATTCAATGCAATCCCCATTAAAATCCCAGCACAGTTCTTCACAGACCTTGAAAGAACAATAATCAATTTTGTATGGAAAACAAAAGACCCAGGATAGCCAAAACAACCCTGTTCAACAAGGCAACGTCCGGAGGCATCACCATCCCTGACCTCAAGCTCTATTATAGAGCTATAGTCCTGAAAACAGCTTGGTATTGGCACAAAAATAGACAGATAGACCAATGGAATCGAATTGAAAACCCGGGTATTAACCCACACACGTACGAACATCTGATCTTTGACAAAGAAGCTAAAAATATACAATGGAATAAAGAAAGCATCTTCAACAAATGGTGCTGGCATAATTGGAGACTGGCATGTAGAAAAATGCGGATCGATCCATGTTTATCGCCATGCACAAAACTTAAGTCCAAATGGATCAAAGACCTCAACATAAATCCAGCCACACTGAACTTCTTAGAAGAGAAAGTGGGTGGTACCCTTGAACGAATTGGTACAGGAGACAGCTTCCTGAACATAACACCAGTAGCACAAGCAGTGAGATCAACAATTAATAAATGGGACCTACTGAAACTGAGAAGCTTCTGTAAGGCAAAGGACACAGTCAGCAAGACAAAAAGGCAGCCCACAGAATGGGAAAAAATATTCACAAATCCCACATGTGACAGAGGGTTGATCTCCAAAATTTACAAAGAACTCAAGAAGCAAGTCTCCAAAACACAAAAGGACCCTATTAGAAAGTGGGCTGCAGAACTAAATAGAGAGTTTTCAATAGAGGAGTCTAAAATGGCTGAGAGGCACTTGAGAAAGTGCTCAACATCCTTAGCCATCCGGGAAATGCAAATCAAAACAACTCTCAGATACCATCTCACCCCTGTCAGAATGGCTAAAATCAAAAACACCAATGACAATTTAGGCTGGAGAGGATGTGGTGAAAGGGGGACACTCCTCCATTGTTGATGGGAGTGCCAACTGGTTCAGCCACTTTGGAAATCAGTGTGGAGATTCCTCAGAAAAATGGGAATAAACCTACCACAAGACCCAGCAACTGCACTCTTAGGCATATATCCAAAAGATGCCCATTCATACAACAAAGATGTCTGTTCCACTATGTTCATAGCAGCTTTATTTGTAATTGCCAGAACATGGAAGCAACCTAGATGTCCCTCACCTGAAGAGTGGATAGAGAAAATGTGGTACATCTACACAATGGAGTACTATTCAGCAGAAAAAAATAATGGAATCATGAGATTCGCAGGCAAATGGATGACACTAGAAGAAACCATCCTGAGTGAGGTAACCCAGTCACAAAAAGAGAAACATGGCATGTACTCTCTCATACATGGATTTTAGACATAGATCTGGGGAGTGCCAGTCTACAATCCTATGGCCAGAGAGTCTGGGAAACAGAAACTTTATTTAGTGGCTGATCGAAGAAGAGGCAGACTCCCTTGGTTAAGTACTGAGCTGAACTCAAGAAAGCCAGTAACAGAGAGGGAGGACTGATGATCAAAGGGATTAAGACTGGGCTGGTTTAACCCCAGAAACAACTGACCAGACAAAGGTTAACTCTTGAATCCCAGGCATTAGCCTGGGAAGCCAGCATGGGACTGATCAAGACCCCCTGAATCTGGGTGTCAGTGAAGAGGCCTAGGGAATCTATTGAGCCTTGGGCAGCAGATCAGTACCCATCCCAAGTAAACACACGGACTTTGGACTCCAATAGAACAATGTGAGGTGCACTCTCACCCTGAACTCTTGGGAAAGGGTCTAGGCCCTGCCCTATATGAAATGACACACTATGGACACCCCCATGGAGGGCCTCACCCTCCCTGGAGAAATGAGGGGATAACGGGGGGGGGAGGGCACGGGAGGAAGGGAGGGAATGGGAGAGGGACCTGGAACTGACTTGTGAAGCAACCTTGATTCTTAGAAAAAAACAAAACAAAACAAAACAAAAAACTCCAATGGTAACTATAGAAACACTGTAAGTCACCATGTGCATTCAGGGAATCAAACCCAAGTCCTCTGAATGAGCAGCCAGTGCTCTTTATTGCCAGGCATCTCTGCAGAACCAATCTTGTGTTTCTGATAGCTCGTCCTTTCCCTCTCTGTGATGAACACATTTGCCTTCCTTTGTTTACATTCTACTTCCCAACAAGGCTCTGAATTTACTGAGAGCAACTACCATGACTCTTTAGCACTCTATACTTAGCATTAGAAACACAGCATTCCTAAAATTCACCTATGGCTCAGTTGGTAAAGTGCCTGTCACTGCAGCATCAAGGCCCAAATCTGGATCCCCGCACAATGTAAAAGCCAGTTACAGCAGCTACAAACCCAGCACTGGGGCACCCAAAGAGAGGTAGAGCCTTGCAGACTATTGGCTAGCCTGCTCAGGTGAATCAATGGGATCCAGGTTCATTCCGAAACGCAGTCTCAAATAATAAGGTAGAAGGAGATGGGGAGATGGCACAATTCATAAAACACGTGCTTCGCAACCCTGAGGACCCGAGTTCTGATCCCCAGCAGCCATGTAAATGGCAGGCAGGTGTGGTAGCCCACATGCAACCCAAGATGTCACAGGGGAGCCACAGACCAGGCTGCTTAGCTGGACACTGTATGTTCAGGGGGAAGATCTGCCTGATAGAGAAGGTAGAGAGTAACGTAGAGCTGATCACCTTATGTCAGCCCTCTAAACTTTTACATTTCAGTTAGAAAATTACTTGCCCTTCTTCAAGAAAGGTTGCTTCGGCAGGAGAGTGGTGGTGCATGCTCCCCACTGAGTCCTCCAACCCACCCCCCCACTTCCCAAGGATAGTAAGGTCCTCCACGGGGAACCATCAAACTCCATCACATCATTTGGGGAAGGGCATAGGCCCTCTTTTGTGTATTTGGGCTGCAGTAGTATCCCTCCATAGAGAATGGGCTCCCAAAGTCCATTTGTGCTCTAGAGATAAACACTGGCTCCACTATTAGATGTACCATAGACTTCCCTGGCCTTCTTGGTGGCACCCACTTTCAGAGGGCTTGGTGTGGTTCAATGCTGGTTCCCCAGCTTTATGGCTAGGGTCTCTGTGCTCTCAATAGGTCAGGTCAACTGTTTCTGTGGGTTTCTCCAGCACAGCCTTGGCTCCTTTGCTCATCCCTGCTCTCTCTCTACAACTGGATTCCAGGAGTGTGGCTCAGTGTTTAGCTGTTTGTGCCTGCTTCTTTTTCGATCAACAATTGGATGAAGGCTCTAGGAATGGCAACCAAGGTAGTAGTCATCAATCTCATTATAGTGGAAGGGCATCAAAGTCAGCCTCTTTACCACTGCCTAGATTCTTAGTTGGGGTCATCCCTGTGGATCCCTTAACTTTTCCCCAGTGCCAGACCTCTCTCCAAATCTGTACTGGCTCCCTCTATCAAGGCATGTCTCTATTCCTCCCCTTTCTCAGTCCTCCTGTTCTCCTGCCCATCCCCTTCCCCCTTTCCCCTCCCCAGTCCCCTCCTCCCCCCCTGCTCCCAATTTGCTCAGGGGTTCTTGTCCCGTCCCTTTCTTCAGGGGACTATACATTCTTCACTTGGGGTCTTCCTTGTTTCTTAGTTTCTCTGGCTGTGTGGATTGTAGACTGGTAGTTCTTTGCTCTATGTCTAATATCCATATATGAGTGAATACATACCCTGCTTGTCTTTCTGTGATTGGGTTACCTCACTCAGGATATAAGAGTTTATATAACGTGTGATAAATGGACATATGAAACACTTTGTTCTTTTTTTTTTTTAAATTTAGATAACAAACGAGGTTGCTTCACAAGTCAGTTCCAGGTCCCTCTCCCATTCCCTCCCCTCCTCCCATGCCCTCCTCCCAACCCCCCCCCCCGTTATCCCCTCATTCCCGCAGGGAGGGTGAGGCCCTCCATGGGGATGTCCATAGTCTGTCATTTCATATAGGGCAGGGCCTAGACCCTTCCCCAAGAGTTCAGGGTGAGAGTGCACCTCACATTGTTCTATGGGAGTCCAAAATCCGTGTGAATACTTGAGATGGGTGCTGATCTGCTGCCCAAGGCTCAATAGATTCCCAAGGCCTCCTCACTGACACCCAGATTCAGGGGGTCTAGATCAGTCCCATGCTGGATTCCCAGGCTGATGCCTGGGATTCAAGAGTTACCTTTGTCTGGTCAGCTGTTTCTGGGGGTTAAACCAGCCCAGTCTTAATCCCTTTGATCATCAGTCCTCCCTCTCTGTTACTGGCTTTCTTGAGTTCAGCTCAGTACTTAACCAAGGGAGTCTGCCTCTTCTTCGATCAGCCACTAAATGAAGTTTCTGTTTCCCAGACTCTCTGACCGTAGGATTGTAGACTGGCACTCCCCAGATCTATGTCTAAAATCCATGTATGAGAGAGTACATGCCATGTTTCTCTTTTTGTGACTGGGTTACCTCACTCAGGATGGTTTCTTCTAGTGTCATCCATTTGCCTGCGAATCTCATGATTCCATTATTTTTTTCTGCTGAATAGTACTCCATTGTGTAGATGTACCACATTTTCTCTATCCATTCTTCGGGTGAGGGACATCTAGGTTGCTTCCAAGTTCTGGCTATTACAAATAAAGCTGCTATGAACATAGTGGAACAGACATCTTTGTTATATGAATGGGCATCTTTTGGATATATGCCTAAGAGTGCAGTTGCTGGGTCTTGTGGTAGGTTTATTCCCATTTTTCTGAGGAATCTCCATACTGCTTTCCAAAGTGGCTGAACCAGTTGGCACTCCCACCAGCAATGGAGGAGTGTCCCCCTTTCACCACATCCTCTCCAGCATAAATTGTCATTGGTGTTTTTGATTTTAGCCATTCTGACAGGAGTGAGATGGTATCTCAGAGTTGCTTTGATTTGCATTTCCCGGATGGCTAAAGATGTTGAGCACTTTCTCAAGTGCCTCTCAGCCATTTTAGACTCCTCTATTGAAAACTCTCTATTTAGTTCTGCAGCCCACTTCTTAATTGGGTCCTTTGGTGTTTTGGAGACTTGCTTCTTGAGTTCTTTGTAAATTTTGGAGATCAACCCTCTGTCAGATGTGGGATTAGTGAATATTTTTTCCCATTCTGTGGGCTGCCTTATTGTCTTGCTGACTGTGTCCTTTGCCTTACAGAAGCTTCTCAGTTTCAGTAGGTCCCATTTATTAATTGTTGATCTCACTGTCTGTGCTACTGGTGTTATGTTCAGGAAGCTGTCTCCTGTACCAATTCGTTCAAGGGTACCACCCACTTTCTCTTCTAAGAGGTTCAGTGTGGCTGGATTTATGTTGAGGTCTTTGATCCATTTGGACTTAAGTTTTGTGCATGGCGATAAACATGGATCGATCCGCATTTTTCTACATGCCAGTCTCCAATTATGCCAGCACCATTTGTTGAAGATGCTTTCTTTATTCCATTGTATATTTTTAGCTTCTTTGTCAAAGATCAGATGTTCGTACGTGTGTGGGTTAATACCCGGATTTTCAATTCGATTCCATTGGTCTGCCTGTCTATTTTTGTGCCAATACCAAGCTGTTTTCAGGACTATAGCTCTATAATAGAGCTTGAGGTCAGGGATAGTGATGCCTCCGGACGTTGCCTTGTTGAACAGGGTTGTTTTGGCTATCCTGGGTCATTTGTTTTTCCATACAAAATTGATTATTGTTCTTTCAAGGTCTGTGAAGAATTGTGCTGGGATTTTAATGGGGATAGCATTGAATCTGTAGATTGCTTTTGGCAGGATTGCCATTTTTACTACATTGATCCTACCTATCCAAGAGCATGGGAGATCTTTCCATTTTCTGAGGGCTTCTTTAATTTCTTTCTTTAAAGATTCAAAGTTCTTACGATACAGGTCTTTCACTTGTTTGGTTAGCGTTACCCCAAGGTATTTAATGTTGTTTGTGGCAATTGTAAAGGGTGATGTTTCTCTGATTTCTCTTTCAGCCCTTTTATCATCTGTATATAGTAGGGCTACTGACTTTCTTGAGTTGATCTTGTAACCTGCCACTTTGCTGAAGGTGTTAATCAGCTGTAAGAGTTCCCTGGTAGAGTTCTTTGGGTCATTGATGTAAACTATCATATCGTCTGCAAACAGTGAAAGTTTGACTTCTTCCTTCCCAATTTGTATCCCCTTGATCCCCCTTTGTTGTCGTATGGCAATAGCTAGGACTTCAAGTACCATGTTGAAAAGGTATGGAGAGAGTGGACAGCCTTGTTTTGTTCCTGATTTTAGAGGAATTGTGTTGAGTTTCTGTCCATTTAGTTTGATGTTGGCTGTTGGTTTACTGTATATGGCTTTTATTATGTTTAAGTATGTCCCTGTTATCCCAGATCTCTCCAAGACCTTTATCATGAAGGGGTGTTGGATTTTGTCAAAGGCTTTTTCAGCGTCTAGTGAGATGATCATGTGATTTTTGTTTTTCCGCTTGTTTATATGGTGGATTACGTTGATGGATTTTCGTATGTTGAACCATCCCTGCATCCCTGGGATGAAACCTACTTAATCGTGGTGAATGATTGTTTTGATGTGTTCTTGGATCCGATTTGCCAGTATTTTATTGAGTATTTTTGCATCAATGTTCATGAGGGATATTGGTCTGAAGTTCTCTTTCTTGGTAGTATCTTTGTGTGGCTTGGGGATCAAGGTTATTGAAGCCTCATAGAAAGAGTTTGGCAAAGACCCTTCTGCTTCTATTGTGTGGAACACTTTGAGAAGAATTGGTATAAGCTGTTCTTTGAATTTGTGGTAGAATTCTGCACTGAGGCCATCTGGACCTGGACTTTTTTTGGTTGGGAGACTTTTGATGACAGCTTCTATTTCCATAGGGGTTATAGGTCTATTTAAATTGCTTATCTGTTCTTGATTTAGTTTTGGCAAATGATAGCTGTCCAGGAAGTCATCCATTTCCTTTAAAGTTTCGAATTTTGTGGAGTACAGGTTTTCAAAGTATGACCTAATGATTCTCTGGATTTCCTCAGAGTCTGTTGTTATGTCCCCCTTTTCATTTCTGATTTTGTTAATTTGCGTGTTCACTCTCTGCTGTTTGGTAAGTTTGGACAAAGGTTTGTCTATCTTGTTGATTTTCTCAAAGAACCAACTCTTCGTTGCATTGATTCTTTGTATTGTTTTCCTGGTTTCTACTTTGTTGATTTCAGCCCTCAATTTGATTATTTCCTGGCGTCTACTCCTCCTGGGGGAGTTTGCTTCTTTGTGTTCTAGAGCTTTCAGCTGTGATGTTAATTCTCTGGTATAACTGTTCTCCTGTTTCTTCATGTGAGCATTTAGCGCTATGAACTTCCCCCGTAGCACTGCTTTCAAAGTGTCCCATAGGTTTGGGTATGTTGTGTCTTCATTCTCATTGAATTTGAGGAAGTCTTTAATTTCTTTTTTTATTTCCTCTTTGACCCAGGGATGGTGCAGTTGAGCATTATTCAATTTCCATGAGTTTGTAGGTTTTCTGCAATTTGTGTTGTTGTTGAATTCTAATTTTAAGGCATGGTGGTCTGATAAGATGCATGGAGTTATTCCATTTTTTTTGTAGCTGCTGAGGTTTGATATGTTGCCAAGTATGTGGTCGATTTTTGAGAAGGTTCCATGTGGTGATGAGAAGAAGGTATATTCTTTTTTATGTGGATGAAATGTTCTATAGATATCTGTTAATCCCAGTTGGGTCATTACTTCTATTAGACCCTTTGCTTCTTTGTTGAGTTTCTGTCTGGTATTCTTGTCTAGTGGTGAGAGTGGTGTGTTGAAATCTCCCACTATAACTGTGTGGGGCTTTAGATGAGATTTAAGTTCTAATAATGTTTCTGTAACGAATGTGGATGCCTTTGTATTGGGGGCATAGATGTTCAGGATAGACACTTCATCTTGGTGGGTTTCACCTGTGATGAGTATGTAATGACCTCCTTCATCTCTTTTGATTGATTTTATTTTAAAGTCTAGTTTGTTAGATATTAGGATTGCTACCCCTGCTTGTTTCTTGGGTCCATTTGATTGAAAAATTTTTTCCCAACCTTTAACTCTCAAGTAATGTCTGTCTTTGAGGGTGAGGTGTGTTTCTTGTATGCAGCAGAAGGAAGGGTTCTGTCTTCGAATCCATTCTGCTAGTCTGTGTCTTTTTATGGGTGAGTTAAGGCCGTTAATATTGAGGGATATTAATGACCATTGACTGCTCATCCTTCTTCAATTTGCGATGGTTGTTGTTGGTGGAATTATGGGTGGAATTTCACCCCTTTGTTCTTTTGGCTGTTGGTAGAGAGGGATTCTCTAATGCTTATGTTTTTCTGGTTGTAGTTAGCTTCCTTGGGTTGGAGTTTTCCTTCCAAAATTTTCTGTAGGGCTGGGTTAGTGGACACATATTGGTTGAATCTAGTTTTGTCATGGAATATCTTGTTTTCTCCGTCTATAGTGATTGAGAGCTTTGCCGGGTATAGTAGTCTGGGCTGGCATCCATGGTCTCTTAGTGTAGGTAGAATATCTATCCAGGACCTTCTGGCTTTCAGCGTTTCCATGGAGAAATCAGGTGTAATTCTGATAGGTCTGCCTTTATATGTTACTTGACCTTTTTCCTTAGCTGCTCTTAACATTCTTTCTTTATTCTGTATGTTTGGGGTCTTGATTATTATGTGGCGAGGGATTTTTTTGTGGTCCACTCTATTTGGTGTTCTGTAGGCTTCTTGTACCTTCATTGGCATGTCTTTCTTAAGGTTGGGAAAGTTTTCTTCTATGATTTTGTTGAATATGCCTTCTGCCCCTTTGAGGTGGATTTCTTCTCCTTCTTCTATACCTATTATTCTTAGGTTTGGTCTTTTCATGGTGTCCCATAATTCCTGGATGTTTTGTGTTAAGGATTTGTTGGATTTAAGGTTTTCTTTGGTTGATAAATCCATTTCTCCTAATGTATCTTCAACACTTGAGATTCTCTCTTCCATCTCTTCTATTCTGTTGGTAATGCTTGTATTGGTAGTGCCTGACTGTTTGTCCAGCTTTTCTATTTTCTGCCTTTCTTCAGATTGTGTTTTTTTTAGTGACTCTATTTCAGTTTTCAACCCTTGCAGTGTTTGCATTGCTTCTTGCAATTTTCTGTTTATCTGTTCGTCCGTTTGTTGCCTTTTATGAATTTTTTGGTTTGTTCTTTTTTCCATTTCTTGCATTTTTTGGTTTGCTTTTTGTTCCATTTCTTGGATTTTGTGCTTTGTTTCTTCTTCCATTTCCTGCCTTATTTGGTATGTTTCTTCTTCTAATTCTTGCATTTTTTGCTTTGCTTTTTCTTCCATTTCTGGCATTTTTTGCTTCATTTCTTCTTCCATTTCGTGCCTTTTTTGGTTTGTTTTTTCTTCCAATTCTTGCATTTTTTGGTTTGTTTTTTCTTCCATTTCTTGCATTTTTTGGTTTGTTTTTTCTTCCATTTCTTTGAGGGATTTTCCAATATCCTCTTTTAGGGCCTCTATCATTTTCATGAAAGTGCTTTTAAGGTCGTTCTCTTCTGCTTCCTTCGCGTTGGAATATTGGGGTCTTGCTGGTGTGGAGTCTCTAGAATCTGGCAGTGTCATATTTGTTTTTCTGATGCTGACTGTGTTTTTGTATTGTCTCTTTCCCATCTCTTCTTCTAGTGGGTGCAGAAAGAGCCCCTTCCTGGTCTGGGGACCAGAGTTCCCTTTTGGTGGGTGCTAGTAAGTCCAGTAATCTGGTGGTTCTTCTATGCCTTGTCCAAATGCTGGTCCGTGGGTAGAGAAGAAGAACAGGAATCTGGGGCGCTTAGCCTCCTACCTGGTCCCCTGGACCCTATGCTGGGTCCTGTTGTACCTGATCCGGAACTGCTACTCCCCTGGTCTCCCTGGCTCCTGTAGTTTCCTGGTCTCTTTGGTGGGAGAGAAGATCTGGAGTCTGGTGTGCTTGGCTCCCGCCGGGATTGGGAGCTCTGTGCAGTTCCCAGGCGATCTGCAGGCTCTGGAACACAGGCCGGGAAGCTGGCCTGTTTACCTGATGCTCCTGCCGGGATTGGGAGCTCTGTGCAGTTCCCAGGCGATCTGCAGGCTCTGGAACACAGGCCGGGAAGCTGGCCTGTTTACCTGATGATGCCAGAGGGACCGAAACACTTTGTTCTTAATGATCATACTGTGTTACTGTTTCGTCGATTGACCTCAGCAAATCTGATTCTTCAGTGTGAGGACTGAACTATTTAGTCTGTGTGGGTAAATCACCCAGGGAGCAGACAGCAGCACTGGCCCCATGCAGGCACAAGGATGAGCATGTCCTTCTGTTCCAGCCAAATAAAGAAGTGATGGTGTCTTGGTGGCGTGCTGGCTGTTTTAAGTAATGGTTTGTATGATCATGAGGCCACTGTTGCCTCAGTAGGACTGTGCTTTGGCATAGACCACATATGAAGGCAAAAAGAAACAGAGGATTCTGGGAGCACTGAAATCAGGTGTGAGATATTACCAAGTATCTGTATGTGCTAAAATGGAAATAAAGACAGAATTGTGATGGATAAAGTTCCAGTACTCATGTTTTAGTTAAAATATTTCAATGAACGATGCCATCCAACAGTATGAGCTTATGGGAAGGATGTATCTGCAGCCATCCCCCTTCATGAGTGATTTCATTTTCCAGTGCAGGAGACCAAACCCACAACTTAGTGCATCCTTGGCAAGTGCTCTAGCACTGAGCTACTCACACAGCTCCTATTTGGTAAAGTTTCTTTGGTTTGTTTGTTTTCTAAAGAGAGTCTTATGTAGTCCAAGCTGGCTTTCACCAGATTCTCTTGCCTCTGCCTCTCAGGTGCCAGCATTACAGGCATGCACTACCTTTCCTGTCTTATTTTTAAACTCGTTAAATATATGAAATGAAGTATATTATTTAATAATCAAGTCACACAGGTGCAGCAGTCTCCATGATCAGAGCTGCAGGGTTGAGAGACAGGGACCTACACCAGCATCAAGATCTCACTTTGCTCCTCGGGCCATTATCTGGCTTATTCTTTGTCATCCCTTTTGCCTCTTTGGTTCTCCTCACTAAACTTAAGGTTTTGGCACCTTAAAAATCACACAGAATTCTCCTTTGTTTTGTTTGTTTGTGTTTTAGGGCCAGGTATGTGCCCATGGTTGTCTTGGAACTCTATAAACCAAGCTGGCCTCCAACTAACAGAGATCCACCTGGCTCTGCCTCCCGAGTGCTGGGATTAAAGAACAGTTGTTCATAACATCCATACTTACAGTAGGCAAAGTCTTTGCCATTGCTCTGAGCCAGACTTAGGGAAGGCTTTGCCATTCATATGGGACAGAGGCATTCAGATCCTTGGCATGACGTTATTCACTTACTCAGGACTTAATCTGCTCCTCACAGTCATATATTTCTGTTCACACTATTTGTATTAAATGAAATTCAAGTTAGTTAGTAAACAGTCTTGGAACTTAGTGTGTGTGTGTGTGTGTGTGTGTGTGAGAGAGAGAGAGAGAGAGAGAGAGAGAGAGAGAGAGAGAGAATGTAGGTTTTCATAAACAAAGACATGAGGAAACTAGTGAAAAACATTAGCTCATGGAATATGTAAGAGATTTCAATTGATAAGAAGGGCAGAGTGATGTGGGTAACTATAGTTGCTGTTAAAAGAGACTGCTTCTCTAAACTTCACAGTACGATTTTACCTTGTTGGAAGTTCTCTTAAGTTTCTGTTTTAATGACCTCTTCTGCAAACTCATAGTGAATTCAAGGTCTGAAATACTAACAGATATCTTGAAATCAATGCTGTTAGCTGGCCTGAAACAGGACCTCCATTTATCTTGGAAAATACACAGAGATGATTACATTTTTAACATTTTAGTTAGACCAAGAAACTCTTGTCCCAGTTTCCCTTTCTCGCTGTGATAAAGACCGTGAGCAAAAGCAAATTGCAGAAGAACAGGCTTATTTGTCTCACGTCTCTTAGGAGTCACAGACCATTAAGTAAAGCAAACACAGGAACCTGGACACAGGCACTGAAGCAGAAGCCATGCAGGGACACAACTCACTGGCTTGCTCTACTATCTTCCGTTTCCCATCCAGGACCACTTGCCCAGGAGTGAAACTACCCACAATAGACTGGACCCTCCCACATCAATCATTAGTCAGGAAAATGACCCACGGACGTGTCTACCTGTCAATATGATGAAGGGAATTCCTCAGTTGACCACCATCTTCTATGAGGATGCCAGCTTATGTGGAGGTGACAAACCAACCAGCACTACTGACTTTCTTCCACAGCGCTAGAAGATGCTCTGCAAGCTGCTGTGGAGAAGACATACCAGGGTTCTTTTTTTGCAATTTCATTTTTATTACACTTTTTATTATATATTTAAATTAGGAACAAGCTCCCTCTCCCTCCCCTCCACACACACTCCCCCCCCACAGTCCCTCCAGCCCCCACCTAACCCCCATTCCATTCCCTACAGAGGGGGAGACCTCCACGAGTGATCTCTAGAGTCTGTCATTTCATCTCTGGGAGCACTCAGGCCCTCCCCAAAGTGTCCAGGCTGAGAGAGCATCCCTCACTGTGGGATGGGTCCCCAAAGTCCATTTGTGTGCCAGGGATAAATACTGATCTACTACCCCAAAACTCTATAGATTGCCTGAGTCTCCTCATTGACACCCACATTCAGGGGGTCTGGATCAGTCCCATGCTGGCCTCTCAACCATCAGTCTAGAGTCCAAGATCTCCTGCTTGTTCAGGTCAGCTGTTTCTCTGGGGTTTCACCAGCCCAATCTTGACCCCTATGATCATCACCCCTCCCACTGGGTTCCAGGAGTTCAGTTCAGTGTTAAGCTGTGGGTGTCTGCCTCTGCTTCCTTCTGTCACTGGATGGAGGTTCTAGGATGGTATGGAAGACAGTTGTCAAAATCATTATTAGGGAGGGGCATTTAATGTAGTATCTTGTCTACTGCTATTCACTAGTGCCAGATCTCCCCTCAAACCTAGAATGGCTCCCTCTATTATGGTATGTCCTTTCCTGCTCTCCTTTATTCTTCTCCCAATTCAAACTTCCTGCTCCCCCATGTCCTCCTCTCCTTCCTCTTCTCTCCCTCTCTTTTTCCTGGCTCCATTTCCCCTCCCCCACCTTGTGCTCCCAACAATCTGCTCAGGAGATCTTGCTTCATTCCATCTACTCTGGGGTACCATGTATGTCTCTGTTAGGGTACTTCCTGTTTCCCTGCCTCTCTGGCAGTGGGATTTTTGTAGACTGGCATTCCCCTGATTCATGTCTAAAATCCATATATGAGAGAGTACATACCATGTTTGTCTTTTTGTGACTGAGTTACCCCACTCAGCATAGTTTCTTCTAGTGCCATCCATTTGCCTGCAAATTTCAAGGTTCCATTATTTTTTCTGCTGAATAGTAATCCATTGTATAAATGTACCACATTTTCTCTATCCACTCTTCAGTTTAGGGGCATCGAGGTTGCTTCCAGGTTCTGGCTATTACAAATGATGCTACTATGAACATAGTGGAACAGAGGTCCTTTTGTATGAAGGTGCATCTTTTGGGTATATGCTTAAGTGTGAAATTGTTGGGTCTTGTGGTGGCCTGATTCCCATTTTCCTGAGGAATCTCCATACTGATTTCCAAAGTGGCTCCACGAGTTGGCACTCCCACTAGCAGTGCAGGAGTGTTCCCCTTTTGCCACATCCTCTCCAGCATAAACTGTCACTGGTTGTTTTGATTTTAGCAATTCTGACAGGAGGAAGATGGTATCTCAGAGTTGTTTTGATTTTCATTATCCTGATGGCTAAGGATTTTGAGCAGTTTCTTAAGTGTCTCTCAGTCATTGTAGTCTCCTCTGTTGAGATTCTCTATGTAGTTCTGTAGCCCACCTTTTAATTGGATACTTTGGTGTTTTGGAGACTTGCTTCTTGAACTCTTTGTAGATTTTGGAGATCAGCCCTCTGCCAGAAGTGGGGTTAGTGAATATCTTTTCCCATTCTGTGGGCTGCCTTTTTGTCTTGTTGACTGTGTCCTTTGCCTTGCAGGAGCTTCTTAGTTTCAGCAGCTCCCATTTATTAATTGTTGATCTCAGTGTCTGTGCTAGTGGTATTATGCTCAGGAAGTAATCTCCTGTACCAATTTGTCCAAGGTTATCTCCCACTTTCTCTTCTAACAGGTTCAATGTGACTGGATTTATGTTGAGGTCTTTAATCCATTTGGAATTAAGTTTTGTGCATGGCAATAGACATGGGTCTATCTGCAGTCTTCTACATGCCAGCATTCTGTTATGCCAGCACAATTTGTTGAAAATGCTTTCTTTTTTCCATTGTATGATTTTAGCTTCTTTGTCAAAAACCAATTGTTCATACATGTGTGGGATAATATCAGGGTTTTCTATTCGATTCCATTGGTCTACCTGACTATTTTTGGGCCAATACCAAGCTGTTTTCAGGACTATAGCTTTATAATCGAGCTTGGAGTCAGGGATGGTGATGCCTCCAGATGTTGCCTTGTAGGACAGGGTGGTTTTGGCTATCCTGGGTCTTTTGTTTTTCCATATAAAGTTGAGAGTTGTTCCTTCTGGGATTTCCATGGGGATAGCACTGAATCTGTAGATTGCTTTTGGCAAGATTGCCATTTTTACTATGTTGATCCTACCTATCCAAGAGCATGGGAGATCTCTCCATTTTCTGGTATCTTCTTTAATTTCTTTCTTTAAAGACTCAAAGTTCTTGCTATACACGTCTTTCACTTGTTTGGTTAGCGTTACCCCAAGGTATTTTATGTTGTTTGTGGCAATTGTAAAGGGCAATGTTTCTCTGATTTCTTTCTCAGCCCTTTTGCCATCTGTATACAGTAGGATCACTGATTTTCCTGAGTTGATCTTGTATCCTGACACTTTGCTGAAGGTGTTTATCAGTTGTATGAGTTCCCTGGTAGAGTTGTTTTGGTCACTTATGTAAACTAGCATATCATCTACAAATAGATTTTCATAATCATGAAAAATTTAAAACTGTATCAGCTTTGATGCTTCTGGAGTTTTCCTTGAAACCATAGATAAAGTGTACAGAAGATCAGATATTTGGGATTTTCTCGTGAACTTTCTGTTCAGTCTCTGAGTTAGTTTTTAGGCCATGAGATTTAAGTTGTTGTGCTGTGATTGCTATAAAGCAACCTGTTATGTGCCGTTCTGAGGCCTGTTCCTTCCATGGGACGTTTCACTAAACTGTGTTAAATATTTCAGTTTAATAAACATGACAAATCATTTATATTTCACTGCAGTGCAGAAGGAAGATATCCTCTCAGAAAGATACTTTCAAATAATGTCAAAACATGAAAGTAGAATTGAATCAAACGGTCTGTGCTGCCCTCCTGTGGTAGAAGAAGGCACAGTCGCTTATAGAGCTTTTTCCTCAATTACACAGCAAAGATTTGAAAAATTGTATGAGCAGATACATCTAGTTCATTTTCAGAAAACATAATTTAAAAAGAGCCATAATACTTATATCATGGTTTAATATGGAAACAGTATGCTTGTAGATAATCCATGACTCTATAATACAGTGAAGATTTTAGCAGCATTTGAGCTTTTAAAACGTAAAAGGCAAGCTTGTTGTCAGTGTTTCCCCGAGACTGGAGATTCTCTGGAAGCACACTTCTCTGTACAGGAATCATCAAAGTGTTTTCCTCTCATTTTCTATGAACAAAAATTGCTTCTTTGGCTCATCTGACACCTGAAATACCCATTGTCTTTGTCTTATACATACTACCAAGATTTATATTTTCCAGATACCCACAGTCCTGCCCAGAGTCTTGTGGTGCTGGGAGGGTCAGCACCATTACAATGAAAAAAATGCATGGTGGAGAAATGGCAGAGGAACAGGAGCAGACAGGATCATGGGCTATGGAGAGAGATAGAGCTCAGGAGGTGAAGTGGGTGACAGATGGGCTAAGGTGGGTAGCTTGCTTGCCGCCTAGAATCATGTTGACCTCCAAACCCAGGATGTTGCCAAGGGCCAGGTCTGGGTCTATGATCCAACCCAAGCCTCAGTCTCTATTGATATCCATGCGCTATGTTGTCACCTAAGGCCACACAGATGCCCAGGGTCTTGGCCACCACCTGAGGTCAGGTTGGTGTCTGGCCGTCATGCTGCAGCTGGGACTACACAGATCTGAATGACCTTCCCTGACACCTGGGACCATGGTGGCATCCAGCCCCTGACTTCAGCTGTGGGCCATGTTTGTGTCCATGGCTTTGCCGTGGCCAGGATCTGTGTGATGTCCTTGACTTCTGTTGCCACCAAGGGCTGTGTGGATGCCCATGGTCTGGGCCACCACCTGGGGCCATGCTAGTGACTACGGGTCATGCCACAGCCTAAGTATTACAGATCTGAGTGGCTATAGCTGGGGTCTGTGCTGATTTCTGTGGCCTATTTTACCACTAGGGGTCATAGGAACCATGCATGCTGGAATCAGAAGGTCATGCAGAGCCAGCATTGCCCTTTGCTGGCCCTGGGAGAGTTGGTCATGCTCCTCTTTGGCCACTGCAAAAGAAGAGCTGTCCTTGCCCCTTACAGAAGAATTGTCCCAACATTCAGGAAAGATGACCTATAGGTGTGGGAGAGCTGATGGCATGGGCATAGAAGAGTTGCCTCTGCCCCTCGACTACCCCATCTATGACTCACTGGAGCATGTGAAGTGACTGGTCCTTCATAAACAGGATCTCCATGACTCAGGGCAACAGCAGAATATCCGAGAGGAATTTCAGTGTTGATAACATAGCAGAAGGCAGAGGCATTGGACCAGCCCAATAACTCAATGCAATGAACATGTTCTAGTAAAGTTGGTTGAACAAAAGAGTATACTGTGTCACCCACCACAGATCCAAATGCCACTGTGATGAATGAAGAGTTGATGGCGAGGTGGGAAAGATAGAGGATTAAAGTGGTTTTTGTTTTGTAGTTGTTGTTTGTGTGTTTTGTTTTTAGTTAATAGATTTTTAATTTTCAGTGGGTAGAAATGCTACAGGGAGGAACAAGAGGTGGAGGGACTCGGAAATGATCAGGATCATTGTGCCTATGATGTGAAATTCTCACAGAGTCAATAAAAATTATGTTAAAAATGGGACTGAGAAATAATTCATGTAGAACAAGTGTCTTAATACATTTCTCAGTGCTAAAACTATATCTAGGTACTCTAGACTGAAAACTGGGTAATCTGGACAGAAAATACACATATGTATTTAGCTCATACTTCTGACACTCAAAAGGATAGCACTGAAAGGAGATTGGTTCTGGTAAGAGACTTCTGTCGACATCAGACATATACAATACCTTAATGGAGCTGCATTTATAAGGAAGAGATTATATGGTGTGACTGAAATGCATAGAGAGAAACAATGACCAGGTCTTCTTGACTCACAACCAATTCCTATAGAAACTGGCCATGGTCTGTTGTTAGTTACATTAATCCTCTATGAAGACACCATCCTCAATACCACCTATCTGTCCAAACTTCTTAAATATTCTACCACCTCCATGCCTCCGTAATTCAGATCATGAACCTTTGTGATTTTTGGGATATGTGTGGAAACCATAGTGGCAAAGAACAGCAAAAATCTCTGCTATAGTAAACAGTACTGGAAATGAAATAAACATTATCATCACCACCACCATGATTTTTATCAGCATTACAACAGCTACCACTACTACTATCAACACTACAGTTACAAAAAACACATAAAAATGTTGGGAAGACAGGTCTTCACTCCCTATGAAGTCCCACACTGTTGTTTGATAAAAAACAAGCAAACAAAAAAATTATCATCTTAGGCAGGAAAGGATTATTAAACATCAAGGCAACTAATATCCCTCCGCCCTCTCCATTAGAGGCTATATGGTAGCTTTCAGTTACTAAGGCCGGTAGTATCTATCTCTGTCCCTTTGTACTAGGACTCTCTCAAAACAATAAAGAATTCTGTATCAAGCAAACGTTTGATTGTCTGGCATTTTGTTCAGGACAAACAATACATAAAGGACTAGGAAAGTGAGATATTGATGCCTTGGCGTTTCTGTAAAGGCAGTTTAGGAGTACAGGAATGAAAGCTGGGGTGAGAAACTGAAGGATACACTTTTTGTAAGTTCCTGACACAAATAGAATCATGAACATTGGTAGAACTTTCTGATATCATGAAAAGTGGGAAAGCGAATGGTTCTAACAGAAGCTTCCAAGGATACTCCTCTTGAAAAATTCTCAGTAATGCGAAGGTGGACAGGCCCAAGCGAGTTACACTTGGTTTATTTATCAGTCATAAGCCAACTGTAATAGAAAATAAAGTTTAGCTGGTGGAATGGCAACTGGACTAATGGAAACATATCCAGAAAAAAAGATACTTCTTTGAATAGCTCTATCATTCTATAGAGGAATCTTGCAGTGTGATTCCTTTTCACGAGCATACCAAGTCTGATTTGAGGTGTCTGTCATATTTCTGCTAAATAATTCCTGCAAGAGTCTTACTTTTATCATGTTCTCTGTGAATGCTTTAAAGTTTGGGTAAAACCATTCTGCAGACTGATACTAAATTAAGAGAGTCTAATTGCACATTCTTAGGAATTAAGCTTTTTGCATCTTACATATTTTCACAAAGTGCCTGTTACCTAAAAATTTTCTACAAAATGTTAGTGTACCTTCAACCTCTTATTTATTTCAATCTGATTGCTGTTAAAAAATCAGTGTACAATAATTATGTAAGTTCAGAATAATTGTTTTAATTATTAACTTCTAGCAATATTGATTGAACTTCCCTTACATTGTCAGATGGAAAGTGATGACTATTTGTAGTGATCATTAATTCATATAAACTTTATTGTATTTCAAATAATTTCATGATGACACTTTTATATGATGATCAAGTCCTCAGAATGCATACAGTTGTTCTACAGACACATGTTTGAGAAATATTTAATAAAATTAGTTCTCTTCATAACTAAAAGAAAGTTTCTCCAAACAAAAGATGTGTTTGGGAACTTTTTCACTAAAAATGTAAAGCCCTGTACTTTTGTGTTTGGTATGCAAAAAACTGCCTCTTTGAAATGAGTATATCCTACAAGAAAGTCTGAACATCACACACACACACACACACACACACACACACACACACACATGCCTTATTAAAATCAGATCACACTGAAATAGTAGAAACAGTTGTCTGATACTAAAGAGTCAGATAATTCAGCAGTTACTAGGTCCTTGCGGGAGAGTACATCAGCAGCCACAATAGTCCCACAATGGTGGTCTCACACAACACAGATATTGTCCACTCTATGAGACTTGGTGCACATACCAACTAGAGTCCACAATGGAAGCCTGGAAAACTGATTTTGATATCAATGAAGGAGGTGTAGCAGCAGCAGCAGCAATATGATAAATCAACTATGGCAAGCCAGTAAAAAAAAAAATTATCTTCCTTCAGCCATGTGCATTACCACACCCTTAAAATATGGCTGCTACAAGAAGATGCCATTCAATTGTGACTTAAGTCCTCCTATATCAATTAGGCTATTAGGACCATTCCTCTGTGGACGGTCCCTATTGTGATTCTAATTTGTGGCAAGTTGATAATAAAAGCAACAGTCATAGGCAGTAACATAATAGCCTCTGGAAAGCAGCTCTTGGTATTTGTTTGCTAGAGTAAGAATAAAATGGAGACCTGTATTTCATAGATTCAGACACATAGAACTTAAATCTAATGAATTGTAATATACTCTATTAGTATATGTTCATAAAAATATTTCTTCCTATTTTTAAAAAAAGATTAACTGAAAGTCATAAGACCATCAAGAACTATTCAATTATTTTTATACATGTCTAGTTGCTTTTTTATGGCCCAGATGTAATATTTTGATAAGTAATAAAATAAAAATATATGTGTATATAATACACATATTGCTTTATGTTTATTTCAGAAAATGTGTTGGGACTACCTTTTCAAACAATTTATATGTTTTAAAATTTCTTTTATAAATGAGTGTGTGGGTCCCATGAAAATGAGAATACAATTCCAAAAGTGTCTCAAAAAGGCAAAAATTTGCACAGCCATGTCAAGTAAACCAAGCTGGACCCCTCCCCTATACTTTGTTTTTTACTCCTAACACACAGGGGTCCACCTTCGTGGAGTGGTCAGGACTTGGTCTCAGACTCTTGCGAGTTCCTAATGTACAGTGATGCAGATGACAAGCAAAGTACAAGTTTAGGAACAGGATGCAACTCTTGGTAGGTACTCTGATTTCAAGGAGCACTGACCCTCAGGGACTTGAATTTCTGCTGAATGGCTTCTTACAATTTTGTGTTTAAATGAAGCTTCATGTTACTTAACCCTTTGATGAAAAAAACTATTTTGTTTGCGTTTCTCACAAGACTTTCAAATCTACCATTTATCACACGTCATAAAATTTGTTAAATAAATTCCATTAGCTTAACAGTGAAGAACATTGAAAACAGCACCATTTAAATTTTTTCATAGTAAAATTTGAGTTTGGAAATGATACTTGACAGTAGCTAGTCACACTGAAGCAGTTTTGATTACTAGAAATTATTGTTATTTTGGCCTGGAGAGATGGCTAAGCTGTAGGGCTAGGCTCACAATCAAAAATATAAGAAATTATAGCTATTGTAAAAATACTACAAGGTATGCTGAGTTTGATTTATAAATTATCTCTTTTATCACAATGCAAACTGTAAATGTGAAAATCAGTAGCTCTTTTCCTCTGTACTATGCGTGGAAATATATATAAGAACCTTACAATACACATTGTCAACACTATTTACTGTTAATGACAATGTTGTCAATGATGTTCAGTGGCAGCAGTTTTCCTCAGACATTAATTGTAGTGCTCCTCAGCAGTCAATCAATCAGAGTTTTCCTCAGAAGCCACATGGAGTGCTCCTCAGCAACCAATCATCAGAGTTTTCCTCAGAAGCCACATGGAGTGCTCCTCAGCAGTCAATCATCAGTTATCCTCAGAGGCCACATGGAGTGCTCCTCAGCAGTCAATCTGCAACTGTTGTAACTGGACTTTTAAGTCTTTGAGCTGGAGCTCTAAAAGAAGCAATAATACAACACTCAGGGTAATTGGGAAATGTCGCTTTGCTATGCGGGGATATTTTACAGTCACCTCCAGAGAACAGAGATGTGTCCTTTGCCACTTGACCCTCGCTTGTCTTCCCAGCCGCTGATATCCACAGCCCAGAGGCCTCCTGATCCCAGCCAGAGTCTGTCTCTCACACTGTATGAGGAACAGGAACACGTTTGCTTACCTCTTCAGACTTGTCCACAGTGCTCTTCCTCCTCACTACCAACGGTGCCTTTCCGTGGTGGCTCCTTGCCTCTTTCACCACGGGTGGACACACCCACCATGAAAAAGCAAAACTGGCGAGGCTATGGAGCCTTCCCAGACTGCAGTGCCTGATGGCTCTGCCTCTGTTCTGTGAGAGAAAAAGTCTTCCTTTGTGTGTGGTCTGAGGTATTTGTTATTGGAAACGCAGATGGATTAAGACCATTACTAGTGCTCCTTGATTTTCCTCTAAATAGACAATTTATAATTTATTATAATAACATAACACATACTATATATACATAATGTAAATAAATATATAGACCATATATAATTTATTATTATCATGTGTGTAACATCTGTGCGTTCATGAGCCCGTATGAGGACTGGGTGTGCTTTGAACTCTCTCTATAAATCTGAACAGTCTAGAACCCTTATTAGGACATCTAAAAGCACCTGCTAGGTAAAAGCAACTTCTGTTACAACCTTTTATATTCCATATTAAAATTTGAGTGAGAATAAAAGGGCAAATGAAAACTATATTTATTTGCTATCATGCTATTTAGAATTGCTTTGAGAAGATGTTTTTGCAAACAACATTTATGAAATTCTATCCAAAGAAATATTATAAAATGACCATGTAGAAAAGATTATACAGTGAGTTCTATGATTAAAATAAATGCACTGTTTACTTATATTCATGTACTATACCTGCAATGTCCAAAAACATTTTCTGAAACATCATCTCTATGGCTTTGTGTATAGAAGAAACTATGATTGATAATTTTACATGTACATGTAACTGAGTCTGGGCATGTAGTTGGAGATATTTCTACACTGTTTAAAGATTAGGGTTGACTTTAGACTCTGGCACCATATTTCTCACTGGAGTCAGCTACAATGGTAGAAACTTTCTACAAAATGGAGAACATCCATGTCTAACTCAACAAGCAGGGACTCTGGATGTAGGCATTTTGGGACTATACACCATGTCAGCTTATGACTTTGCAATATACTTAGCCTCTCATGAAACAATAGTATTGAATAACTAATATACCCAAAGTTTTAAGAACTGTTTATGAATACTCAACACTGATAGTTATATTTAAAGAAACAACCTATGCCTCAGTTATTTAGCCTTTTGTGACTTTTTTTGTCCTTAGAAGTATGACTAAAGTTGACAGACTTACAAAATAGAAAAAAAAGAGATTTTTCTGGTCAGGCCAGTGCTGATATAAAAAACTTTTTCAAATAATTTTGTGCAAATGACATACTGACAGGGTTGTCTTTAATATTAAGAAACATCTTACTTACTGATTTTCAAAAGACATTTATATAACCTGTAATTGCCAGTATTTTTCTTACCACAATTTTGTGACTCATGAAGAATGGTGAAGAAGAGCTTTGATAAAAATGGCTTGTTTTGCAACATGATAATTGTAGAGATTATAATATTCTAAGGAGTCTACCAACAGGGGATCCAAAACACAAAGCTCAGGGAAAGAGTACATCCCAAGTACAAAATAATTAATGTTTTCTTCTGAGTAGTTATCCTTCTTATTAATGATAGCCCTCATCCATCTTCCTCTTCCACCTCACAAACATAAATTGTTCCAATTTTGATAGACTCCAATCCATAACGTGTGATCATTTTCTTTATCTTTCTTCAGAATAACCTGAGGTCAGTCTGACCCTCAACAGCACTCCAAGACCTAATTCCTGTTCCTGTTGCCTCATGCTGCAGTGAGTCAATACATCTTTTATGAGTCAGCTATTTTTGATCTGTATTCACTGGACTTTAAATTGTCCTTAGGTTGGAATATAAGTTTTAAAGGCTTATAAAACAGGGCTGTCTATGTCTTCTCTGAACATCTAGGCTGTATTTTGTAAATTGACCATAACTGCTCATTAAGAAGCTGCATAGCCGGGAGTTGGGAGAGACAACATTTCAAGTGGGTGCTAATTTGAGTTTCATAGACTGGTAGCTTGTCTTTAAATACCTTAGCTATACACATTAATATTTTATTTAAAATGCCCTGCCCAACAGTCTATAGATCATCTATGAGATTGAAGAAATAAAAATTGTTTCCTGGATTTATATTTGAAATCACTACTAAAATAATAATTCATATAAAAATGCTGATGTTGTAAAATTATTTCACATCCAATTATTTTCAAACAGGCTATAGGAGAGCACAATGCTATTTTGAAGTGTGTAGATGCATATTTTATGAAGGCAGCTAATTTTAGACAGTATAGTCTACCCTTTGGGAAGGATGCAGCAATACATTAGAGGCAAGCAAAATTGCTACACTAGAGAAACATCAAAATGGCTGTTGGGTTCACTGAATAGCTAGGAAAGAGTGGGCCTTTTACTTTCATCTCTCTCCTCCTAGTGAGTTTTTGCTTATACATTTTATTTAATTAAACTTTCATGCTTTGAGAATTTATACATGCATATAAGAAATACAAAAAAATCATCCCTAAACTCCCCTTTGTAACATGACTTAATAACAGACCCAGAGACTGGTATTGGGGTTCAAACTTCAAGGTGAATATCAGAAAAGCAAAGCAGTCTGTCACCAGCTCTCAGCTCTAGCTCAGGCTGAAAGGGCTGATCCATGCACGAGCTCTTTACCAAGTCTTAACCGGCAACCTTCTCCTCAGTGTTGCTGGAGAATAAAGCCTCCTACTGAGACTTTGCTTCTGCCTTATACACGTTCCTAATGTTGGTATTAAAGGTACGAACTATAATTCTCTTTTAGACTTACTCACTCTTGTGTAGATCTGGGTGACCTTGGACTCATAGAGATCCGTCTGTCTCTTAATTCTGATTCTAAAGATTAAATGTGTTTACCGCCACCTACTATCTTCAGGCTGCTGGAATTAAAGGTGTGTGCGTGGCTTCTATAGCTTGTGGCTGACTTTGCATTCTGAATCCTCAGGCAAGCTTTAATAAATCATAAACATTCCTTCCAATTCCCTCCAGCACACCCCCTCCCAATTTCATGTCTTCTTTTTTATTTTAGTGCGGACATCCTCCAGAGCGCGAGAAACCTACTAGGGCCATGCCATCAAAGGTAAAAGGAGAATGATTGTCCTTCTCCTAGCACTTATCAACTGCCAAGTGACCCTCAGTAAGAAGTGGGGTCTGGAGAGTAGCTCCCCAGTCTGTACTGGTGATGTGAATGGCTCTGCGTGGTGAGCTCATGAGTAAAATAGCCAGATTGTGTCCAGAAGTTAGCATTTCACATCATTTACTTTTTCCCATTATTTAGTCGTTAACATTTATTTTTAATTATTTTATTCTTTTAAAATTTAAATTAGAAACAAGGTTGCTTCACATGTCAATCCCAGCTCCCTCTCCGTTCCCTCCTCCCATGCCCTCCCACCAACCAATCACCCCATCTTCCCCATCCCCACTCCTTTCCCCAGGGAGGGTGAGGCCCTCCATGGAGGGTGTCCATAGTCTGTCGTTTCATCCAGGGCAGGGCCTAGCCCTTCCCCAAGAATCCAGACTGAGATAGCATCCCTCACTGTGGGATGGGCACCCAAAGTCCATTTGCATGCCAGGGATAAATACTGATCTTCTACTCAAGGTCCCATAGATTATCTAGGCCTTTTTGCTGACACCCACATTCAGGGGGTCTGGATCAGTCCCATGCTGGACTCTCAGTCATCAGTCTGGGGTTCAAGAGCTCCCCCTTGTTCAGGTAATCTGTTTCTGAGGGTTAAACAAGCCCATCTGACAGAAGGCTGATCTTCAAAGTTTACAAATAACTCAAGAAGCAAGTCTCCAAAACACCAAAGGATCCAATTAAAAAGTGGGGTACAGAACTACATAGAGAATTCTCAATAGAGGAGTCTAAAATGACTGAGAGGCACTTGAGAAACTGCTTAACATCCTTAGCCATCCAGGAAATGCAAATCAAAACAACTCTGAGATACCGGTCAGAATGGCTAAAATCAAAAACACCAACGACAATTTATGCTGGAGAGGTTGTGGTGAAAGGGGAACACTCCTCCATTGCTGGTAGAAATGCCAACTAGTGCAGTTACTTTCGAAATCAGTGTGGAGATTCCTCAGGAAATGGGAACAAGACCCAGTAATTCCAATTTTATGCATATACCAAAAAGATGCACATTCATACAAGGATGTCTGTGCCACTGTATTCATAGCATAGCAGTATTTGTAATAGCCAGAACCTGAAAGCAACCTAGATACCCCTCAACTGATGGAAAAAAAACAATGAGATCTTGAAATTTGCAGGCAAATGGACGGCACTAGAAGAAACCATCCTGAGTGAGGTAACCCAGTCACAAAAAGACAAGCATGGTATTTACTCACTCATATATTTTAGACATGAATCAGAGGAGTGGCCGCCTACAATCCCACTGACAGAGAGTCTGGGAAACAGAACCTTCATCCAGCAACTGATGGAAGAAGAGGCAGATACCCACAGCTAAACACTGAGCTGAACTCCTAGAACCCAGTGAAAGAGAGGGAGGACTGATGAGTAAAAGTGTCAAGACTGTGCTTGTTTAACACACAGAAATTATTTTATTCTTCTTAATGTATGTATTTGATTGAATGAGAATGGCCCCCATAGGCTCATTTGCTTGAATGTTTGGTTCCAACTTCATGGACTGTTTAGGAAGAATTAAGAGGTGTGGCCTTGTTGGAGGAGGCATGCCATTGAGGGGGTGGGATTTGAGGTTCCAAAAGTCTATTCCAGGTCCCTGCCCCCCTCCTTCCTGCCTGCTAATCAGGAAATAAGCTCTCAGCTACTTCTCTTGTCCCAAGCCTTCCTGCCTGTTGGCATCATGGCCATCAAGTCACCCTCCAAAACTATAATCCAGCTCCCAGTTATATGATTTCTTATATATTGCCTTTGTCATTGTGTCTCTTTACAGAAGTAGGTAAGTAAGACAGAATTTAGTATCAGGAGTGGGGCACTGTTGTGACAAGCTGACTATGCTGCTATTTGGGGACTTAGGGATAGAAAAGTAACTAGATGCTGTAAGCAAGGGTTAATGGACACCCTATCCAGGAGCTTGGAAGGTGATAGTGGTGATAGTAATGTGAACTGCGAAGGCTAACTCAAGAGGTTTTAGAGGTTATCAAGGTGAACAACTGGTCTGGACACCATTCCTGTTATACTTCAGTGAAGAATGCGGTTGCTTTTTGGCCTAGTCCTAAAAATCTGTTGGAGGCTAAACCAAAAAAATTTTGGACTACTATCATTAGTAGAGGAGATTTCAAGTTAGTCTTATACTGACTGCCATGTGCTTATTAGTGATCACTCATATATGTTCAACAATGAAAGAGAACATGGGCGTTAAAAAGAAGTGCAAAATGTAGTGTTTAAGGAGAAAAAGAGCTCCAGGAAATATAATGTTAGAGTCAAGTCTTATGCTCAAAGGAATAAGAATGAGAATATTAAAACAAGGCCTGTGGCTAAATGGACTACATTGAGTGATGCCCAAAATACAAGACTCCACTCACTTAATCCTATAACACAACACAGGGAAGGAAAAGGTCCCAAGAGGAATTTCTTCCACCTAAAAAGCATCAATAAGTCAAGTCTTAGGCAAATATAATTCAAGGATGGACCTAGATTCCAGCCACAAAAGGAGAAGAACTCAGCAGCTGTCTCTGGCTTTGTGAAGAAAGATAAAGGAATAAAGGGGTTGTTGAATCTTTCTATGTGGCTAAGGAAAGTATGTAAGGCTAGATGTGTTGCAACGGACTCTCCATATCAAGTCTTGGAGTGATCATTGCATGAAGCTGTGAAGGTGAGGCCTGGATTGCATTGGAAATGCCAAGATATTGGAGATGCCAGAGCTGTCAGATATCTGCCAAGAAGAGCTGCCAACAGGGTTTGAAATCAACCCAAGAAACAGAATGTGTTAAATCCAGCAAATATGGAAGGATTGGAGGATCTGAAGTCTCATCTAAACTTTTGGATATTAGACACAGAGTTGCAGAATGCTGAGTTTGCCCTGCTAGGTTTCAGTCTTTCTTTGGTTCAATATTTCCTTACTAAGGCTCCTTTACCCCCCTTTGTGACATAAATGCATACTCTGTGCCATTATATGTTTAGAATATGTAATTTACTTTTTGATTTTGATTTTACTGGACTCTGGACTTGGGGCATTAAAGTCTTGAAGCCGTGAAAGTCTATGGGGACTTTTGAAGTTGAATGTATTTTTGCATGGTGATGCTATAGTACCAGGTATGAAATTCCCTCTGTGAAGAAAGCCTCAAATCCAACCTGAAAGCTGTTAGTTACCCTTACCAGTTGAACCACTATTTTACCAGTGGGAACATTTATCCTTGCCGATGTTTTATTAGCAATGTTCTCAATGTGATTTTTGAGCAATGAATGAAATTGCCACCTCTAACATCTTATTACACAATAAGATAACATTTGTCTATAAATGACCCTAATTAATTAAAGAATTCAAAATGGAGCTAAATACTTCTGGATCACATTTTCGATCATTATATTCTCCCATGCTAACATTTTAAATAAACATGTTAGTAGTTCTTTGATAAACCTCATATATTTTGATCATATTCACCCCCAATTCCTGCCTTTAAGTTTTTCTCAGACTCATCTCCACCTCTTCATTTCCTCAACTGTCCTCTTAAATATCTTATCTTCTTGGTATAGTTTATCATGGGTTAGATAGGAATGGAGATGGTATCTGTATAAAAGCTACCACATACTGCAAACAGAATCTCCAAAATATGTGAGTCTGCTATTAGGTAAACCCTTAGAAGCTGTGAGGCTTATAATTCTGTTATGAATAATGGTCACGTGGTTATTCTAGACTAATGGATTGCTTTAGTTTTTTTTATTCTGAACAGTTTCTTTGCTTCCACATGTGGAAGAGAGTTGAGCAACACGCCCATATTTAGCTTTGAGAAAAAATTTACACTAACAAGAAGAACAAGAACTCATTACTTTTAAGTGTTACTGTTCAAGTTGAGTCTGAAACAGTCTTATTACTTTAAATCAGAATATGAATAAGCTTAGTGATATATTGTAAGACTAGATTCTAGTTCCAAGACTGAATGACTGTGAGTGGCCACAACATGCCAGGGGTTGGAGGTTTGAGCAGGAATGATCAGACCTAGGTTCTAACATTTTTTTCTCAGCACACAGAGTAGAAAACTCATTTTATTTATGTTATTGATGGCTATTGTAGGTTTTAGATAACATCACTGAAATCCATGCAAATGCTACCTAATTGTTAGCATTTATTTTTCTTCCTTTATGAAAGTTATTAAAGCACAAAACCAATGATAATGTAATAGAATTTTGTTGTGGAATAATACTAAAACTGAAAAATAATACTTTTCTCCCCCTAACTCATCCCAGATCCATCCCCCAACTCACTTATCCTTCCTTTTTGTTCAATAAATCACCAAATCTAATTTGTACTGCCCCGACACATTCCAGGATATGATATCATCCACCGGAGTATTGTTAACCTACAAGCGGTCAACCCTTAAAGAAAGCTGACTTTCCCTTCCCCAACAGGCATTAACCGTGAATAGTTCTTCACTAGGGATGGGGCTCATGAGCTCTTTCCCCTGTATACTGAATGCTGACTAACTAAATCTCATTTAGCAAACCACAGCTGTTGTGATTTGTAGGGTCCTGTCATGTCCAGAAGATAGCTTCAATTGTCCTCACAATCTCCACCTCTGTCCCTAGTCTCATCTTCAGTGAAATCCCTGAACCTATGCGGGAAGATTGGGTGGTAGAGATGTCTTGTTTTTGCTGAGCACTGAGCACACCACAGACACTTATTCTCTACATTTGCATAAGTTGTGAATGTTTGTGCTAATTACTCTGTCAACTGCACAAAGAAACATAATACATTTTTGATATTATTGCTTGTTTATTTGTTTTGTTTTTCACAGGGTCTCATTCTGTAGCTCTGTCTTCTTACCAGGAAATCATAGTGGCTCTTTCAACTCCTCCCCCAGCAATCTTTTAGGTTCCCCATCATCTTTTCTTACCAATTTTTATCTGTAAGAGCTAGTTAGTAACAAGCCTGAGTTGTTGGTCAAGCATTTGTAATTAATAAAAGCCTCTTGAGTGTTTTTTCGGAATGACTTGTGGAACAGAAACTTCTGCCTACAAATGGCACCCAATGTGGCTAATTGGTATCAGCATGGACCCAAAATATCTCCAGAGTTGGGGCAGTAAATGCAGCTCCCACCAGTACCTCAAAAGTGAAGCTAGACTCTCAGGGAACCAATAGAGATGGAGTAATCTGCCAAAACAGAGGCCATGCTGCTTAGCAGTTTCAAAGCTCATGCAATGAGAAAAAGATTGCAAATACACAGTAAAGACAGATTCAGATGGAGAAAACCTCTAAATGTATATAGAGTGTGACTGGGACAGTATATGAGACCACTGACAGTGGGTCCAAGGTCTAACACTAATGCACAAACTGACTTAGTGGAGCCCATTCTATATGGAGAGATACCATGCCCAGCCTAGACACAGAGGTATGGGGGTGGACAGGTGATTTGGTACTGCCTCAACTAGATGATGGTACAGACTTAATCGACTTCCTATGGGAGGACTTACTTTCTCCATGGAGGAGATGGAAGGAGACGGGAGAGCATGGAGTAGGAGGAAAGGAAGGAGGGGAACTAGGATTGGAAAGTAAAAACTAAGTTAATAAAAAAAAAGAGAAAAACAAATATACAGTTTTAAAATAATTAAGTCCTTAAGGAGGGAGTAAAGTAATATTAAAAAAACACATAAAGATGGGTTAAAAAAGACAGTCTGGATCCAATATGATATTGTGTTGTCTTCAAATTTTTTACTGTTAAGAGACACTGGATTATGAAAGATGTTAAATTAAACCAACCTATGTATATTAAAAATATCTTTTTAAAAATTTTTTTATTTTTATTTTTAAATTAAAATTAGAAACAAGGTTGCTTCACATGTCAATCCAAGGTCCCTCTCCCTTTCCCTCCCCTCCTCCCATGCCCTCCCACCAACCCCCCAGTCCCCTCTCAATTCCCAGGAAGGGTGAGGCCCTAGACGGGGTGTCCATAGTCTGTCATTTCACCCAGGGCAAGGCCTAGACCCTCCCCCCGAGAGTCCAGGGTGAGAATGCATCTCTCATTGTGGGATGGGCACCCAAAGTCCATTTGTATGCGAGGGATAAATGCTGATCTACTGCCCAAGGCCCAATAGATTGTCTAGGCCTCCTCACTGATGCCCACATTCAGGGGGTCTTGATCAGTCCCATGCTGGATACCCAGCTATCAGTCTGGGATTCAAGAGGTAACCCTTGTCAGGTCATCTGTTTCTGGGGGTTAAACCAGCCCAGTCTTAACCACTTTGCTCATCACTTCTCCCTCTCTGTCAGTGGGTTCCTTGAGTTCAGCTCAATATTTAGCTGTGGGAGTCTGCCATTGAATGAAGTTTCTGTTTCCCTGATTCTCTGGCCATGGGATTGTAGGCTGGCACTCCCCAGATCTATGTCTAAAATCAATAAATGAGAGAGTACATATCATGTTTTCCTTTTTATGACTGGGTTACCTCACTCAGGATGGTTTCTTCTAGTGCCATCAACTTGCCAGCAAATTTCAGGATTCCATTTTTTTTCTGCTGAATAGTACTCCATTGTGTAAATGTACCACATTTTCTCTATCCACTCTTCAGTTGAGGGGCATCTAGGTTGCTTCCAATTTCTGGCTACTACAAATAATGCTACTATGAACAGATGTCCTTGTTGTATGAATGTGCATCATTTGGATATATGCCTAAGAGTGGGATTGCTGGGTCTTGTGGTGGCCTGATTCCCATTTTCCTAAGGAATGTCCATACTGATTTCCAAAGTGGCTGTATGAGTTGGGACTCCCACCAGCAGGGGAGGAGTCCCACAACCTCTCCAGCATAAACTGTCATTGGTGTTTTTGGTTTTAGCCATTCTGACAGCAGTAAGATGGTATCTCAGAATTATTTTGATTTGCACTTACCGGATGGCTAAGGATGTTGAGCACTTTCTTAAGTGCCTCTCAGACAATTTAGTCTCCTCTATTGAGAATTCTTTATGTAGTTCTGTAGCCCACTTTATAATTGCATCCTTTGGTGTTTTGAAGAATTGCTTCTTGAGTTCTTTGTAAATTCTGGAGATCAGCCCTCTGTCAGATGTGGGTTTAGTGAATATCTTTTCCCATTCTGTGGGCTGCCTTTTTGTTTTGTTGACTGTGTCCTTTGCCTTACAGAAGCTTCTCAGTTTCAGCAGGTCCGATGTATTAATTGTTGACCTCAGGGTCTGTGCTACTGGTGTTATGTTCAGGAAGCAATCTCCTGTACCAATTCATTCAAGGGTACCACCCACTTTCTTTTCTAAGAGTTTCAGTGTGGCTGGATTTATGTTGAGGTCTTTGATCCATTTGGACTTAAGTTTTGTACAAGGCGATAAACATGGACCTATCTGCAGTCTTCTGCATAGCAGTACCCAGTAATGCCAGCACCATTTGTTGAAGATGCTTTCTTTTTTCCATTGTATAGTTTTAGCTTCTTTGTCAAAAATCAAGTATTCATAGGTGTGTGGGCTGAAAATCAGGGTTTTCAATTCGGTTCCATTGGTCTACCTGGCTATTTTTGTGCCAATACCAAGCTGTTTTCAGGACTACAGTTCTATAATAGAGCTTGAACTCAGGTATGGTGATGCCTCCTGAAGTTCTTTTATTGTATAGGGTTGTTTTGGCTATCCTGGGCGTTTTGTTTTTCCATATAAAGTTATTATTGTTTTTTCCAGGTCTGTGAAGAATTGTGATGGAATTTTGATAGTGATTGCATTGAATCTGTAGACAGCTTTTGGCAAGATTGACATTTTTATTATGTTGATACTACCAATCCAAGAGCATAGGAGATCTTTCTATTTTCTGGTATCCTCTTTGATTTCTTTCTTTAAAGACTCAAAGTTCTTGATATACAGGTCTTTCACTTCCTTGGTTAACATTATCCCCAGATATTTGATGCTGTTTATGGCTATTGTAAAGTGTGATGTTTCTCTGATTTCTTTCTCAGTCACTTCATCATTTGTATATATTAGGGCCACTGATTTTTTTTTGAGTTTACCTTGTATCCTGCCACTTTGCTGAAGGTGTTTATCAGCTCTAGGAGTTCCCTTGCGGAGTTTTTCATGTCACTTATGGAATCTATCATATGATCTGCAAATAGTGAAAGTTTGATTTCTTCTTTTCCTATTTGTATCCCTTGATCTCCTTTTGTTGTTTTATTACTGTAGCTAGAACTTCAAGTACAATATTGAAGAGATATGGAGAGAGTGGACAGCATTGTCTTGTTCCTGATTTTAGAAGAATTGTATTGAGTTTCTCTCCATTTAGTTTGATGTTAGCTGTTGGTTTACCATATATAGCTTTTATTATATTCAGGTATGTTCCTGTTATCCCTGATCTCTCTAGGACCTTTATCATGAAGGAGTGCTGGATTTTGTCAAAGGCTTTTTCAGCATCTAATGAGCTGCCGGTTTTTCTTTCGCAGTTTGTTTATATGGTGGATTACATTGATAGATTTTTTAATGTTGAACCATCCCTGCATTCCTAGGATGAAGCCTGCTTGATCATGATGGATGATTTTTCTGATGTGTTCTTGAATCAGGTTTGCTAGTATTTTATTGAGTATTTTTGCATCGATGTTCATGAGGTAAATTGTTCTATAGTATTCTTTCTTTTTTTTGTCTTTGTGTGGCTTGGGTCTCAAGGTAATTGTAGCCTTGTAAAAAGAGTTTGGCAGTGAGCCTCCTGCTTCTATTGTGTAGAATACTTTGAGTAGTATTGGAATTAGCTTTTCTTTGAAATTGTGGTAGAATTCTGCACTGAAGCCATCTGGGCCTGGGCTTTTTTTGTTTGGGAGATTTTTGATGACTGCTTCTATTTCATTAGGGGTTATAGATCTGTTTAGATGGGTTATCTGCTCTTGATTTAGTTTTGGCAAGTGACATCTATCCAGGAAATTGTCCATTTCCTTTAAATTTTCAAATTTTGTGGAGTACAGATTTTCAAAGTATGCCCTGATGATTCTCTGGATTAACTCAGAGTCCTTTGTAATGTCCCCTTTTGCATTTCTGATTTTGTTAATTAGTATGCTCTCTCTCTGTCTTTTGGTTAGTTTAACAGAGGTTTGTCTATTTTGTTGTTTTTCTCAAAGAAGCAACTCTTCATTTCATTGATTCTTCTCAATGTTTTCCTGGTTTCTACTTGATTGATTTCAGCCCTCAATTTGATTATTTCCTGGCGTCTGCTCCTCCTGGGTGAGTTTGTTTCTTTTGGTTCTAGAACATTCAGCTGTGCTATTAATTCTCTAGTATGACTGTTCTCCAGTTTCTTCATGTGGGCACTTCATGCTATGAACTTTCCTCTCATCAGTGCTTTCAAAGTGTCCAATAAGTTTGCATATGTTGTGTCTTCATTCTCATTGAATTCCAGGAAGTCTTTCATTTCTTTTTTTATTTGTTCCTTTACCCAGGGATGGTGCAATTGTGCATTGTTCAATTTCCATGAGTTTGTAGGGTTTCTGTGATTTGTGATATTGTTGAATTCTAATGTTCATGCATGGTGGTCTGATAAGATACAGGGGGTTATTCCATTTTTTTGTATCTGTGGAGATTTGCTATGTTTCCTATTATGTGGTCAATTTTAGAGACGGTTCCATGTGGTGCTGAGAAGGTATATCCTTTTGTGTTTGAGTGGAATGTTCTATAGATGTCTGTTAAACCAGTTGGGGCATAACTTCTATTAGTTCTTTTGTTTCTTTGTTAAGTTTCTGTCTGGAGGTCGTGTCTAGCGGTGAGAGCGGAGTGTTGAAGTCTCCTACTATTAGTGTGTGATTTTATGTGCAGTTTGAGCTTTAGTAATGTTTCTTTCACGAATGTAGGTGCCTTTGTATTTAGGGCATAGATGTTTAAAATTGAGACTTCATCTTGATGGACTTTTCCTTTGATGAATATGAAATGTGCTTCTTCATCTCTTTTGATTGATTTTAATTTGAAGTCTAGTTTGTTAGATATTAGGATTGCTACACCCACTTGTTTCTTGGGTCCATTTGATTGGAAAATCTTTTCCCACCCCTTTACTCTGAGATAACACCTGTCTTTGATGGTGAGATGTGTTTCTTGTATGCAGCAGAAGGAAGGGTTCTGTCTTCGTATCCATTCTGCTAGTCTGTGTCTTTTTATAGGCAACTTGAGGCTGTTGACATTGAGGGATATTAATGACCATTGATTGATGATTCTTGTTTGTGCTTGATTTATTGGTAGTGAAGTTATTTTGTGTAGTTTCTCCTCCCTTTTTCTTATGGTGTTTTGTGAAGTGGGATTTTATATTGCCTGTGTTTTTGTGAGTGTAGTTATCTTCCTTGGATCTAGGTTTTCCTTCTAGCACTTTCTGTCGAGCTGGATTCATGGATATGTATTGTTTAAATCTGGCTTTGTCATGAAATATTTTGTTTTCTCCATCTATGGTAATTTAAAGCTTTGTTGGATATAGTAATCTGGGCTGGCATCCTTGTTCCCTTAGGGTTTGCAGGACATCTATCCAGGATCTTCTGGCTTTCATCGTTTCCATGGAGAAGTCAGGTGTAATTTGGATAGGTCTGCCTTTATATGTTACTTGGCCTTTTTCCTTAGCTGCTCTTAATATTTTCTCTTTATTCTGTAGGTGTGATGTTTTGATTATTATATGGCGAGGTGACTTCTTTTTCTGGTCCAGCCTATTTGGTGTTCTGTAAGATTCTTGTATTTTCATAGGCATATCCTTCTTTACGTTAGGGAAGTTTTCTTCTATGATTTTTGTTGAATATGCTTTCTGTACCTCTGAGCTGTGTTTCTTCACCTTTTTCTATACCTATGATTTTCAGGTTTGGCTTCTTCACAGTATCCCATATTTCCTGGATATTTTGTGTTAGGGATTGTTGGTTTTGAGATTTTCTTTGGTTGACGACTGTACATCCTCTAATGAGTCTTCAACACCTGAGATTCTCTCTTCTATATCTAGTATTCTTTTGCTGATACTTGCATCTGTAGTTCCTGATCGTTTACCCAGCTTTTCTATTTCCAGCATCCCCTTGTTCTGTGTTTTCTTCATCGTTTCCATTTCAGCTTTCAATCCTTCAACTGTTTGAGTTGTTTCCTTCATTTGTTTGGTTGTTTTTTCTTGGTGCTCTTTAGTTTCTTTGATTGATTTGTTTATTCCTTGAATTTTTCCCCTATTTCATAGATTTTTTGTTTGTTTTTTCTTCTATTTCTTTAAGGGATTTCCTTGTTTCTTCTTTGAGGGTCTCTATCATCTTCATAAAATAAATTCTAATGTCTGTCTCCTCTGCTTCATCTAAGTACCTCTTTTCAGGTCTTGCTGGCATTGGTTCCCTAGATTCTGGTGGAGTCATGTTAGTTTTTCTATTGCTGAGTGAGCTCTTATTCTGTCTTCTTCCCATCTCTTCTTCTAGTGGGTGCTGGTGGGGTCTTTCCATCTCCACTGGTCTCCTTCCTTCCTGAAGCTGAAGCTGGGGATGCTGGCACTGGAGCTTAAACTGAACCTGGGGTCACCGGAGGTTGGGGCCTGGAAGGGCTGATGTCTTTCCTGTGTGGGCAGGTCTTCTGGATGCCAGGTGAGGCCCCCGGAAGCTTGATAGGATGGGTGTTGGGCAGAGGATGGGAAGTGTGTGCCCCCCCCGGAGCCCCAAGCTCACCTGAAGCTGGGCTCGCTGGAGTTTGGGGTCTGGAAGGGCTTGCCTCTATTATTTTCATGAGGTTGTTTTTAAGGTCATTCTCTTCTGCTTCATTTGCATTGGAATGTTGGATTCTTGCTGGTGTGGAGTCTCTAGAATCTAGAGGTGTCATGTTTGTTTTTCTGTTGCTGAGTGTGTTTTTGTACTGTCTCTTTCCCATCTCTTCTTCTCATGGGTGCAGAAAGAGCCCCTTACTGGTTTGGTGGTTAGGGGACCAGAGTTCCATTTTGGTGGGTGCAAGCAAGTCCAATACTCTGGTAGTTTTCCTCCTCCTGGTCCCTAGTCCTGGTCCCATGAGTGGAGAAGAAGACTGTGAATATTGGTTGGGTAGGCTCCCACTGGCGGTCTGCGGGCACTGGTCCTCTGGTCTGGTTGGTGGAAGAGAAGACCAGGAATCTGGGGTGGATGTCTTCCTTTGGAAGGGGAGGCTCTGTAACAGTCCCCAGGCAGTCCCTAGGCACTGGAGGGCAGGCCTGGACACAGGGCCTAGTTTACCTGGTCCCCTGGTCCCCTTGGTGGAAGAGAGGCCAGGTATCTGGGGTGCATGGCTCCAGCCGGGAGGGGAGGGTCTATAGCCTTAAAAATATCTTAACTCCAAAATTTATGCCAAATTAAAAGACTTTGCTTTTATTTCCACAAGAAATGAGTCATTGTAGACTCACTCCAGGTTAAAAAAAGATCAGGTTTTATCAAGGAAGACCCCCTGAAATCCTGACTACCAACATAAAAGAACAATTCTAGAAGAACTAAAAGACATGTAATGTACATTTTACCTGCTCAAACATAAATCAAAAAATCATCTTTGGCAAATTTGTGTACAACACACAGTCTATACTTTCATTAATACAAAAATGTATGTTACCTTTTGTAGTTTATAAATATATAAACTTAAATTATTCAGACCCATGAGCCTAGACACCAATAAAAATGAATGGTTCAGATGATCCAACATTTCTGAGTACCTCAGTTACAATTTTCTCTAAGTTCTATATCCAAAAGAGCTTAAGACTGCTAGCTGAGATAATGCAGTCTCACAGAATACTCTAGTCAAGACCTGACCAAAAACCCAAATTTTCTCAACGTCCCCCAAAGATAACAGTGTCCACAATCAACAGCAATCTAGAGAACTATGCCCACATTCCCAAAGTAATTATGAATAGTTATTATAATTTAAGAGGGGTCGATTACTAGTAGTTATTGGTAATGGTCAGGAAAAACTTGAGCAAAGAGATTAGATTCAAGGATATCTTTCTAAAAAGAAAAAAATGTGAATAAGAAGCAGAGGCAAACACACAATTAATCACTGAACTGAACCCAAGAAACCCAGTGACAGAGAGAGAGGAGTGATGAGCAAATTGGCAAAGAATGGGCTGGCAAAACCAGCAGAGACAGCTGATCTGAACAGAGGAGTGCTCTTGGACCCCAGACTGACAGTGGGGAGGCCAGCATGGGACTGATCTGGACCCCCCCAAATGTGAGTGTCAGTAAGAAGGTCTGGGCAACCTAAGGGGCCCTGAGCTGTGGATCAGTGTCTATCCCTGGTATACCAACTGTCTTCATGTGCCTATAGCACAAAGAGAGATGTTCTCTTAGCCTGGACTCTTAGGGGAGTGCCTTGACCCTACCAAGAGTAAAATGACAGACTCTAGATATCCCCTATGTGGAAGGATTTGGCAATAGGGTGGGAGGGAGGGGGGAAGGGGAGTGCAGGAAGAGGGTAGGGAGAGGGAACTGGGATTGACATGTAAAACAAGCTATTTAAAATTAAAATAAAAAATGATAAAAAAAAGATACAGAGATGATAGGCCTAAAAGGTAGATTATCAAGTCTAATTTTAAATATAGAAGAAACTCCTAGTCTTAAATATTTTATGTTGGTATGGATTTTTGTATATTGATTCAAATTTAAAGTTGTTTGTTATAATATATATATTTCTACCCTTGTTTCAAGTATTGTGCTTATGATGCTCACTTAAAATGTAATGTGTAATTAAGAAATACAGATTATTAGTCACCTATAACAGTCAAATTTATAATCATGTTATAAACATATATATATTTAGATACATAGAGGATCATCAAACACTCTAAGGACTTTCAGAATATGGCAGTCAATACGTATAATATCCTACGGCTTTTCATGACAGTGTGACACATCTGCTCTTGGCAAGACCAATCTCTTTCAAAGAAGGTGATGGGTTTCAAAGAAATTCCATATAGAATTTGTTTTCTTTATGGCAAATCTGGCCATGTGGGCAAAGAAATTGCCCTTGCCTCAATTGCTGATAGTTATTGTCCAAATTGGACCAGTAGGACATAAAAGAAAATGACTACCAAACATTGCCAAGACAAAGTCAAATAGTCATTCAGAATCCCCTGCTTCACAGGAAAGTCTGAAGAAATGCTAGACCTTTAGGCCAAAGTTTAATGGCCACAGTGTTGCAGAGGAACTTTGAGTGACTGTCTAGGCAGCAAGATGTCCCTGTCATTGGGTAGCATCTCATCATTCCAGGGGTCTTTGATGGAGTTGAAGACTAGATAGTTATACTTAAAGTTTTCCTTAATTATGATGAAAGTTATATTAGGTATAAAACTTTAGACTCACAAAGAGAAGACAGATAGTGAATTTTCTCTAAATTTGCCAAATACAAATGAACTGGATATTGTAGCTGTAATTCTTACTTTATAACTGTTTTTGTTACATATAGTTTTACTACATTTAAGGTTAAAACCTTCCTTTTTATTTGCACAAGGTGGGGAAATGCTGTGGAACAGTCTTTATGCACTGTAAATATGTATTGTTCTCATTGTTAATAAAAAGCTGACTTGTTGGTAGCTAGACAGAAGGCGTAGGCAGGACAGCCAGACATAGAGGAGGTTACAAAGCAAAAGGATGATGTCTCAGGAGTTGCCAACTAGACATAGAGGGAGCATGAGATGACCATGTCATGTTGAAAGAAGTTACCGTCATGTGGCATGGCATAAATAAGAAATGTGGGTTAATTTAAAATGTAAGAACTAGTTAGTAATAAGCCTGAGCTATTGTCAGAGCATTTGTAATTAATATAAACCTTTGTGTATTTATTTGTGAATGGCTGGCAGGACAGAAACTTCAGCCTACATATACACTCTCCTTTTATAATTTTTACTTTTTTTTTAACCACATTGAGTCCAATTAATGATGCTATATTCACATGGGCAGGGGTTCATTCACTGGGGTCTAGGAAACTCAACAGTAACCACATTCTTTTTTTTCAGTTTTTTATGTTTATTGGCTATTTTTTCATTATTTTACTACATTGTTTTTAGAAAAGAGCTTGCTTCACATGTTAATCCCAGTTCCCTCTCCTTCCCCTCCTCCAGCAACCCCCACAATCCCCCCCAGACTCCCACCTTTATCCCCACTTCCTTCCACATAGGGGATATCCAGAGTCTGTCATTTCACTCAGGGCAGGGTGCAGGTCCTCCCCCAAGAGTCCAGTCAGAGAGCATCCCTCTTTGTGTTATGGACACATGAAATCCATTTGTATG
>NW_024429220.1:187101-301912 GCF_017639785.1 Mesocricetus auratus
AGATACCCACAGTCCTGCCCAGAGTCTTGTGGTGCTGGGAGGGTCAGCACCATTACGATGAAAAAAAAATGTGTGGTGGAGAAATGGCAGAGGAACAGGAACAGACAGGATCATGGGCTATGGAGAGAGATAGAGCTCAGGAGGTGAAGTGGGTGACAGATGGGCTAAGGTGGGTGGCTTGCTTGCTGCCTAGAATCATGTTGACCTCCAAACCCAGGATGTTGCCAAGGGCCAGGTCTGGGTCTATGATCCAACCCAAGCCTCAGTCTCTATTGATATCCATGCCCTATGTTGCCACCTAAGGCCACACAGATGCCCAGGGTCTTGGCCACCACCTGAGGTCAGGTTGGTGTCTGGCCGTCATGCTGCAGCTGGGACTACACAGATCTGAATGACCTTCCCTGACACCTGGGACCATGGTGGCATCCAGCCCCTGACTTCAGCTGTGGGCCATGTTTGCGTCCATGGCTTTGCCGTGGCCAGGATCTGTGTGATGTCCTTGACTTCTGTTGCCACCAAGGGCTGTGTGGATGCCCATGGTCTGGGCCACCACCTGGGGCCATGCTAGTGACTACGGGTCATGCCACAGCCTAAGTAATACAGATCTAAGTGGCTATAGCTGGGGTCTGTGCTGATTTCTGTGGCCTATTTTACCACTAGGGGTCATAGGAACCATGCATGTTGGAATCAGAAGGTCATGCAGAGCCAGCATTGCCCTTTGCTGGCCCTGGGAGAGCTGGTCATACTCCTCTTTGGCCACTGCAAAAGAAGAGCTGTCCTTGCCCCTTACAGAAGAATTGTCCCAACATTCAGGAAAGATGACCTATAGGTGTGGGAGAGCTGATGGCATGGGCATAGAAGAGTTGCCTCTGCCCCTCGACTACCCCATCTATGACTCACTGGAGCATGTGAAGTGACTGGTCCTTCATAAACAGGATCTCCATGACTCAGGGCAACAGCAGAATATCCAAGAGGAATTTCAGTGTTGATGACATAGCAGAAGGCAGAGGCATTGGACCAGCCCAATAACTCAATGCAATGAACATGTTCTAGTAAAGTTGGTTGAACAAAAGGGTATACTGTGTCACCCACCACAGATCCAAATGCCACTGTGATGAATGAAGAGTTGATGGCGAGGTGGGAAAGATGGAGGATTAAAGTGGTTTTTGTTTTGTTGTTGTTGTTGTTTGTGTGTTTTGTTTTTAGTTAATAGATTTTTAATTTTCAGTGGGTAGAAATGCTACAGGGAGGAACAAGAGGTGGAGGGACTCGGAAATGATCAGGATCATTGTGCCTATGATGTGAAATTCTCAAAGAGTCAATAAAAATTATGTTAAAAATGGGACTGAGAAATAATTCATGTAGAACAAGTGTCTTAATACATTTCTCAGTGCTAAAACTATATCTAGGTACTCTAGACTGAAAACTGGGTAATCTGGACAGAAAATACACATATGTATTTAGCTCATACTTCTGACACTCAAAAGGATAGCACTGAAAGGAGATTGGTTCTGGTAAGAGACTTCTGTCGACATCAGACATATACAATACCTTAATGGAGCTGCATTTATAAGGAAGAGATTATATGGTGTGACTGAAATGCATAGAGAGAAACAATGACCAGGTCTTCTTGACTCACAACCAATTCCTATAGAAACTGGCCATGGTCTGTTGTTAGTTACATTAATCCTCTATGAAGACACCATCCTCAATACCACCTATCTGTCCAAACTTCTTAAATATTCTACCACCTCCATACCTCCGTAATTCAGATCATGAACCTTTGTGATTTTTGGGATATGTGTGGAAACCATAGTGGCAAAGAACAGCAAAAATCTCTGCTATAGTAAACAGTATTGGAAATGAAATAAACATTATCATCACCACCACCATGATTTTTATCAGCATTACAACAGCTACCACTACTACTATCAGCACTACAGTTACAAAAAACACATAAAAATGTTGGGAAGACAGGTCTTCACTCCCTATGAAGTCCCACACTGTTGTTTGATAAAAAACAAGCAAACAAAAAATTATCATCTTAGGCAGGAAAGGATTATTAAACATCAAGGCAACTAATATCCCTCCGCCCTCTCCATTAGAGGCTATATGGTAGCTTTCAGTTACTAAGGCCGGTAGTATCTATCTCTGTCCCTTTGTACTAGGACTCTCTCAAAACAATAAAGAATTCTGTATCAAGCAAACGTTTGATTGTCTGGCATTTTGTTCAGGACAAACAATACATAAAGGACTAGGAAAGTGAGATATTGATGCCTTGGCGTTTCTGTAAAGGCAGTTTAGGAGTACAGGAATGAAAGCTGGGGTGAGAAACTGAAGGATACACTTTTTGTAAGTTCCTGACACAAATAGAATCATGAACCTTGGTAGAACTTTCTGATATCATGAAAAGTGGGAAAGCTAATGGTTCTAACAGAAGCTTCCAAGGATACTCCTCTTGAAAAATTCTCAGTAATGCGAAGGTGGACAGGCCCAAGCGAGTTACACTTGGTTTATTTATCAGTCATAAGCCAACTGTAATAGAAAATAAAGTTTAGCTGGTGGAATGGCAACTGGACTAATGGAAACATATCCAGAAAAAAAGATACTTCTTTGAATAGCTCTATCATTCTATAGAGGAATCTTGCAGTGTGATTCCTTTCACGAGCATACCAAGTCTGATTTGAGGTGTCTGTCATATTTCTGCTAAATAATTCCTGCAAGAGTCTTACTTTTATCATGTTCTCTGTGAATGCTTTAAAGTTTGGGTAAAACCATTCTGCGGACCGATACTAAATTAAGAGAGTCTAATTGCACATTCTTAGGAATTAAGCTTTTTGCATCTTACATATTTTCACAAAGTGCCTGTTACCTAAAATTTTCTACAAAACGTTGGTGTACCTTCAACCTCTTATTTATTTCAATCTGATTGCTGTTAAAAAATCAGTGTACAATAATTATGTAAGTTCAGAATAATTGTTTTAATTATTAACTTCTAGCAATATTGATTGAACTTCCCTTACATTGTCAGATGGAAAGTGATGACTATTTGTAGTGATCATTAATTCATATAAACTTTATTGTATTTCAAATAATTTCATGATGACACTTTTATATGATGATCAAGTCCTCAGAATGCATACAGTTGTTCTACAGACACATGTTTGAGAAATATTTAATAAAATTAGTTCTCTTCATAACTAAAAGAAAGTTTTCCAAACAAAAGATGTGTTTGGGAACTTTTTCACTAAAAATGTAAAGCCCTGTACTTTTGTGTTTGGTATGCAAAAAACTGCCTCTTTGAAATGAGTATATCCTACAAGAAAGTCTGAACATCACACACACACACACATGCCTTATTAAAATCAGATCACACTGAAATAGTAGAAACAGTTGTCTGATACTAAAGAGTCAGATAATTCAGCAGTTACTAGGTCCTTGCAGGAGAGTACATCAGCAGCCACAATAGTCCCACAATGGTGGTCTCACACAACACAGATATTGTCCACTCTATGAGACTTGGTGCACATACCAACTAGAGTCCACAATGGAAGCCTGGAAAACTGATTTTGATATCAATGAAGGAGGTGTAGCAGCAGCAGCAGCAATATGATAAATCAACTATGGCAAGCCAGTAAAAAAATATTATCTTCCTTCAGCCATGTGCATTACCACACCCTTAAAATATGGCTGCTACAAGAAGATGCCATTCAATTGTGACTTAAGTCCTCCTATATCAATTAGGCTATTAGGACCATTCCTCTGTGGACGGTCCCTATTGTGATTCTAATTTGTGGCAAGTTGATAATAAAAGCAACAGTCATAGGCAGTAACATAATAGCCTCTGGAAAGCAGCTCTTGGTATTTGTTTGCTAGAGTAAGAATAAAATGGAGACCTGTATTTCATAGATTCAGACACATAGAACTTAAATCTAATGAATTGTAATATACTCTATTAGTATATGTTCATAAAAATATTTCTTCCTATTTTTAAAAAAGTTTAACTGAAAGTCATAAGACCATCAAGAACTATTAAATTATTTTTATACATGTCTAGTTGCTTTTTTATGGCCCAGATGTAATATTTTGATAAGTAATAAAATAAAAATATATGTGTATATAATACACATATTGCTTTATGTTTATTTCAGAAAATGTGTTGGGACTACCTTTTCAAACAATTTAATTGTTTTAAAATTTCTTTTATAAATGAGTGTGTGGGTCCCATGAAAATGAGAATACAATTCCAAAAGTGTCTCAAAAAGGCAAAAATTTGCACAGCCATGTCAAGTAAACCAAGCTGGACCCCTCCCCTATACTTTGTTTTTTACTCCTAACACACAGGGGTCCACCTTCGTGGAGTGGTCAGGACTTGGTCTCAGACTCTTGCGAGTTCCTAATGTACAGTGATGCGGATGACAAGCAAAGTACAAGTTTAGGAACAGGATGCAACCCTTGGTAGGTATTCTGATTTCAAGGAGCACTGACCCTCAGGGACTTGAATTTCTGCTGAATGGCTTCTTACAATTTTGTGTTTAAATGAAGCTTCATGTTACTTAACCCTTTGATGAAAAAAAAACTATTTTGTTTGCGTTTCTCACAAGACTTTCAAATCTACCATTTATCACAAGTCATAAAATTTGTTAAATAAATTCCATTAGCTTAACAGTGAAGAACATTGAAAACAGCACCATTTAAATTTTTTCATAGTAAAATTTGAGTTTGGAAATGATACTTGACAGTAGCTAGTCACACTGAAGCATTTTTGATTACTAGAAATTATTGTTATTTTGGCCTGGAGAGATGGCTAAGCTGTAGGGCTAGGCTCACAATCAAAAATATAAGAAATTATAGCTATTGTAAAAATACTACAAGGTATGCTGAGTTTGATTTATAAATTATCTCTTTTATCACAATGCAAACTGTAAATGTGAAAATCAGTAGCTCTTTTCCTCTGTACTATGCGTGGAAATATATATAAGAACCTTACAATACACATTGTCAACACTATTTACTGTTAATGACAATGTTGTCAATGATGTTCAGTGGCAGCAGTTTTCCTCAGAGATTAATTGTAGTGCTCCTCAGCAGTCAATCAATCAGAGTTTTCCTCAGAAGCCAAATGGAGTGCTCCTCAGTAGCTAATCAATCAGAGTTTTCCTCAAAGGCCAAATGGAGTGCTCCTCAGTAGCTAATTAATCAGAGTTTTCCTCAGAAGCCAAATGGAGTGCTCCTCAGCAACCAATCATCAGAGTGTTCCGCAGAGATCAAATGGAGTACTCCTCAGCAGCCAGTCAACCAGAGTTTTCCTCAGAAGCCAAATGGAGTGCTCCTCAGCAACCAATCATCAGAGATTTCCTCAGAAGCCACATGGAGTGCTCCTCAGCAGTCAATCATCAGTTATCCTCAGAGGCCACATGGAGTGCTCCTCAGCAGTCAATCTGCAACTGTTGTAACTGGACTTTTAAGTCTTTGAGCTGGAGCTCTAAAAGAAGCAATAATACAACACTCAGGGTAATTGGGAAATGTCGCTTTGCTATGCGGGGATATTTTACAGTCACCTCCAGAGAACAGAGATGTGTCCTTTGCCACTTGACCCTCGCTTGTCTTCCCAGCCGCTGATATCCACAGCCCAGAGGCCTCCTGACCCCAGCCAGAGTCTGTCTCTCACACTGTGTATGAGGAACAGGAACACGTTTGCTTACCTCTTCAGACTTGTCCACAGTGCTCTTCCTCCTCACTACCAACGGTGCCTTTCCGTGGTGGCTCCTTGCCTCTTTCACCACGGGTGGACACACCCACCATGAAAAAGCAAAACTGGCGAGGCTATGGAGCCTTCCCAGACTGCAGTGCCTGATGGCTCTGCCTCTGTTCTGTGAGAGAAAAAGTCTTCCTTTGTGTGTGGTCTGAGGTATTTGTTATTGGAAACGCAGATGGATTAAGACCATTACTAGTGCTCCTTGATTTTCCTCTAAATAGACAATTTATAATTTATTATAATAACATAACACATACTATATATACATAATGTAAATAAATATATAGACCATATATAATTTATTATTATCATGGGTGTAACATCTGTGCGTTCATGAGCCAGTATGAGGACTGGGTGTGCTTTGAACTCTCTCTATAAATCTGAACAGTCTAGAACCCTTATTAGGACATCTAAAAGCACCTGCTAGGTAAAAGCAACTTCTGTTACAACCTTTTATATTCCATATTAAAATTTGAGTGAGAATAAAAGGGCAAATGAAAACTATATTTATTTGCTATCATGCTATTTAGAATTGCTTTGAGAAGATGTTTTTGCAAACAACATTTATGAAATTCTATCCAAAGAAATATTATAAAATGACCATGTAGAAAAGATTATACAGTGAGTTCTATGATTAAAATAAATGCACTATTTACTTATATTCATGTACTATACCTGCAATGTCCAAAAACATTTTCTGAAACATCATCTCTATGGCTTTGTGTATAGAAGAAACTATGATTGATAATTTTACATGTACATGTAACTGAGTCTGGGCATGTAGTTGGAGATATTTCTACACTGTTTAAAGATTAGGGTTGACTTTAGACTCTGGCACCATATTTCTCACTGGAGTCAGCTACAATGGTAGAAACTTTCTACAAAATGGAGAACATCCATGTCTAACTCAACAAGCAGGGACTCTGGATGTAGGCATTTCGGGACTATACACCATGTCAGCTTATGACTTTGCAATATACTTAGCCTCTCATGAAACAATAGTATTGAATAACTAATATACCCAAAGTTTTAAGAACTGTTTATGAATACTCAACACTGATAGTTATATTTAAAGAAACAACCTATTCCTCAGTTATTTAGCCTTTTGTGACTTTTTTGTCCTTAGAAGTATGACTAAAGTTGACAGACTTACAAAATAGAAAAAAAAGAGATTTTTTCTGGTCAGGCCAGTGCTGATATAAAAAACTTTTTCAAATAATTTTGTGCAAATGACATACTGACAGGGTTGTCTTTAATATTAAGAAACATCTTACTTACTGATTTTCAAAAGACATTTATATAACCTGTAATTGCCAGTATTTTTCTTACCACAATTTTGTGACTCATGAAGAATGGTGAAGAAGAGCTTTGATAAAAATGGCTTGTTTTGCAACATGATAATTGTAGAGATTATAATATTCTAAGGAGTCTACCAACAGGGGATCCAAAACACAAAGCTCAGGGAAAGAGTACATCCCAAGTACAAAATAATTAATGTTTTCTTCTGAGTAGTTATCCTTCTTATTAATGATAGCCCTCATCCATCTTCCTCTTCCACCTCACAAACATAAATTGTTCCAATTTTGATAGACTCCAATCCATAACGTGTGATCATTTTCTTTATCTTTCTTCAGAATAACCTGAGGTCAGTCTGACCCTCAACAGCACTCCAAGACCTAATTCCTGTTCCTGTTGCCTCATGCTGCAGTGAGTCAATACATCTTTTATGAGTCAGCTATTTTTGATCTGTATTCACTGGACTTTAAATTGTCCTTAGGTTGGAATATAAGTTTTAAAGGCTTATAAAACAGGGCTGTCTATGTCTTCTCTGAACATCTAGGCTGTATTTTGTAAATTGACCATAACTGCTCATTAAGAAGCTGCATAGCCGGGGAGTTGGGAGAGACAACATTTCAAGTGGGTGCTAATTTGAGTTTCATAGACTGGTAGCTTGTCTTTAAATACCTTAGCTATACACATTAATATTTTATTTAAAATGCCCTGCCCAACAGTCTATAGATCATCTATGAGATTGAAGAAATAAAAATTGTTTCCTGGATTTATATTTGAAATCACTACTAAAATAATAATTCATATAAAAATGCTGATGTTGTAAAATTATTTCACATCCAATTATTTTCAAACAGGCTATAGGAGAGCACAATGCTATTTTGAAGTGTGTAGATGCATATTTTATGAAGGCAGCTAATTTTAGACAGTATAGTCTACCCTTTGGGAAGGATGCAGCAATACATTAGAGGCAAGCAAAATTGCTACACTAGAGAAACATCAAAATGGCTGTTGGGTTCACTGAATAGCTAGGAAAGAGTGGGCCTTTTACTTTCATCTCTCTCCTCCTAGTGAGTTTTTGCTTATACATTTTATTTAATTAAACTTTCATGCTTTGAGAATTTATACATGCATATAAGAAATACAAAAAATTCATCCCTAAACTCCCCTTTGTAACATGAATTAATAACAGACCCAGAGACTGGTATTGGGGTTCAAACTTCAAGGTGAATATCAGAAAAGCAAAGCAGTCTGTCACCAGCTCTCAGCTCTAGCTCAGGCTGAAAGGGCTGATCCATGCACGAGCTCTTTACCAAGTCTTAACCGGCAACCTTCTCCTCAGTGTTGCTGGAGAATAAAGCCTCCTACTGAGACTTTGCTTCTGCCTTATACACGTTCCTAATGTTGGTATTAAAGGTACGAACTATAATTCTCTTTTAGACTTACTCACTCTTGTGTAGATCTGGGTGACCTTGGACTCATAGAGATCCATCTGTCTCTTAATTCTGATTCTAAAGATTAAATGTGTTTACCGCCACCTACTATCTTCAGGCTGCTGGAATTAAAGGTGTGTGCGTGGCTTCTATAGCTTGTGGCTGACTTTGCATTCTGAATCCTCAGGCAAGCTTTAATAAATCATAAACATTCCTTCCAATTCCCTCCAGCACACCCCCTCCCAATTTCATGTCTTCTTTTTTATTTTAGTGCGGACATCCTCCAGAGCGTGAGAAACCTACTAGGGCCACGCCATCAAAGGTAAAAGGAGAATGATTGTCCTTCTCCTAGCACTTATCAACTGCCAAGTGACCCTCAGTAAGAAGTGGGGTCTGGAGAGTAGCTCCCCAGTCTGTACTGGTGATGTGAATGGCTCTGTGTGGTGAGCTCATGAGTAAAATAGCCAGATTGTGTCCAGAAGTTAGCATTTCACATCATTTACTTTTTCCCATTATTTAGTCGTTAACATTTATTTTTAATTATTTTATTCTTTTAAAATTTAAATTAGAAACAAGGTTGCTTCACATGTCAATCCCAGCTCCCTCTCCGTTCCCTCCTCCCATGCCCTCCCACCAACCAATCACCCCATCTTCCCCATCCCCACTCCTTTCCCCAGGGAGGGTGAGGCCCTCCATGGAGGGTGTCCATAGTCTGTCATTTCATCCAGGGCAGGGCCTAGCCCTTCCCCAAGAATCCAGACTGAGATAGCATCCCTCACTGTGGGATGGGCACCCAAAGTCCATTTGTATGCCAGGGATAAATACTGATCTTCTACTCAAGGTCCCATAGATTATCTAGGCCTTTTTGCTGACACCCACATTCAGGGGGTCTGGATCAGTCCCATGCTGGACTCTCAGTCATCAGTCTGGGGTTCAAGAGCTCCCCCTTGTTCAGGTAATCTGTTTCTGAGGGTTAAACAAGCCCATCTGACAGAAGGCTGATCTTCAAAATTTACAAATAACTCAAGAAGCAAGTCTCCAAAACACCAAAGGATCCAATTAAAAAGTGGGGTACAGAACTACATAGAGAATTCTCAATAGAGGAGTCTAAAATGACTGAGAGGCACTTGAGAAACTGCTTAACATCCTTAGCCATCCAGGAAATGCAAATCAAAACAACTCTGAGATACCGGTCAGAATGGCTAAAATCAAAAACACCAACGACAATTTATGCTGGAGAGGTTGTGGTGAAAGGGGAACACTCCTCCATTGCTGGTAGAAATGCCAACTAGTGCAGTTACTTTGGAAATCAGTGTGGAGATTCCTCAGGAAATGGGAACAAGACCCAGTAATTCCAATTTTATGCATATACCAAAAAGATGCACATTCATACAAGGATGTCTGTGCCACTGTATTCATAGCATAGCAGTATTTGTAATAGCCAGAACCTGAAAGCAACCTAGATACCCCTCAACTGATGGAAAAAAACAATGAGATCTTGAAATTTGCAGGCAAATGGACGGCACTAGAAGAAACCATCCTGAGTGAGGTAACCCAGTCACAAAAAGACAAGCATGGTATTTACTCACTCATATATTTTAGACATGAATCAGAGGAGTGGCCGCCTACAATCCCACTGACAGAGAGTCTGGGAAACAGAACCTTCATCCAGCAACTGATGGAAGAAGAGGCAGATACCCACAGCTAAACACTGAGCTGAACTCCTAGAACCCAGTGAAAGAGAGGGAGGACTGATGAGTAAAAGTGTCAAGACTGTGCTTGTTTAACACACAGAAATTATTTTATTCTTCTTAATGTATGTATTTGATTGAATGAGAATGGCCCCCATAGGCTCATTTGCTTGAATGTTTGGTTCCAACTTCATGGACTGTTTAGGAAGAATTAAGAGGTGTGGCCTTGTTGGAGGAGGCATGCCATTGAGGGGGTGGGATTTGAGGTTCCAAAAGTCTATTCCAGGTCCCTGCCCCCCTCCTTCCTGCCTGCTAATCAGGAAATAAGCTCTCAGCTACTTCTCTTGTCCCAAGCCTTCCTGCCTGTTGGCATCATGGCCATCAAGTCACCCTCCAAAACTATAATCCAGCTCCCAGTTATATGATTTCTTATATATTGCCTTTGTCATTGTGTCTCTTTACAGAAGTAGGTAAGTAAGACAGAATTTAGTATCAGGAGTGGGGCACTGTTGTGACAAGCTGACTATGCTGCTATTTGGGGACTTAGGGATAGAAAAGTAACTAGATGCTGTAAGCAAGGGTTAATGGACACCCTATCCAGGAGCTTGGAAGGTGATAGTGGTGATAGTAATGTGAACTGCGAAGGCTAACTCAAGAGGTTTTAGAGGTTACCAAGGTGAACAACTGGTCTGGACACCATTCCTGTTATACTTCAGTGAAGAATGCGGTTGCTTTTTGGCCTAGTCCTAAAAATCTGTTGGAGGCTAAACCAAAAAATTTTGGACTACTCTCATTAGTAGAGGAGATTTCAAGTTAGTCTTATACTGACTGCCATGTGCTTATTAGTGATCACTCATATATGTTCAACAATGAAAGAGAACATGGGCGTTAAAAAGAAGTGCAAAATGTAGTGTTTAAGGAGAAAAAGAGCTCCAGGAAATATAATGTTAGAGTCAAGTCTTATGCTCAAAGGAATAAGAATGAGAATATTAAAACAAGGCCTGTGGCTAAATGGACTACATTGAGTGATGCCCAAAATACAAGACTCCACTCACTTAATCCTATAACACAACACAGGGAAGGAAAAGGTCCCAAGAGGAATTTCTTCCACCTAAAAAGCATCAATAAGTCAAGTCTTAGGCAAATATAATTCAAGGATGGACCTAGATTCCAGCCACAAAAGGAGAAGAACTCAGCAGCTGTCTCTGGCTTTGTGAAGAAAGATAAAGGAATAAAGGGGTTGTTGAATCTTTCTATGTGGCTAAGGAAAGTATGTAAGGCTAGATGTGTTGCAACGGACTCTCCATATCAAGTCTTGGAGTGATCATTGCATGAAGGTGTGAAGGTGAGGCCTGGATTGCATTGGAAATGCCAAGATATTGGAGATGCCAGAGCTGTCAGATATCTGCCAAGAAGAGCTGCCAACAGGGTTTGAAATCAACCCAAGAAACAGAATTGTGTTAAATCCAGCAAATATGGAAGGATTGGAGGATCTGAAGTCTCATCTAAACTTTTGGATATTAGACACAGAGTTGCAGAATGTTGAGTTTGCCCTGCTAGGTTTCAGTCTTTCTTTGGTTCAATATTTCCTTACTAAGGCTCCTTTACCCCCCTTTGTGACATAAATGCATACTCTGTGCCATTATATGTTTAGAATATGTAATTTACTTTTTGATTTTGATTTTACTGGACTCTGGACTTGGGGCATTAAAGTCTTGAAGCCGTGAAAGTCTATGGGGACTTTTGAAGTTGAATGTATTTTTGCATGGTGATGCTATAGTACCAGGTATGAAATTCCCTCTGTGAAGAAAGCCTCAAATCCAACCTGAAAGCTGTTAGTTACCCTTACCAGTTGAACCACTATTTTACCAGTGGGAACATTTATCCTTGTCGATGTTTTATTAGCAATGTTCTCAATGTGATTTTTGAGCAATGAATGAAATTGCCACCTCTAACATCTTATTACACAATAAGATAACATTTGTCTATAAATGACCCTAATTAATTAAAGAATTCAAAATGGAGCTAAATACTTCTGGATCACATTTTCGATCATTATATTCTCCCATGCTAACATTTTAAATAAACATGTTAGTAGTTCTTTGATAAACCTCATATATTTTGATCATATTCACCCCCAATTCCTGCCTTTAAGTTTTTCTCAGACTCATCTCCACCTCTTCATTTCCTCAACTGTCCTCTTATATATCTTATCTTCTTGGTATAGTTTATCATGGGTTAGATAGGAATGGAGATGGTATCTGTATAAAAGCTACCACATACTGCAAACAGAATCTCCAAAATATGTGAGTCTGCTATTAGGTAAACCCTTAGAAGCTGTGAGGCTTATAATTCTGTTATGAATAATGGTCACGTGGTCATTCTAGACTAATGGATTGCTTTAGTTTTTTTTATTCTGAACAGTTTCTTTGCTTCCACATGTGGAAGAGAGTTGAGCAACACGCCCATATTTAGCTTTGAGAAAAAATTTACACTAACAAGAAGAACAAGAACTCATTACTTTTAAGTGTTACTGTTCAAGTTGAGTCTGAAACAGTCTTATTACTTTAAATCAGAATATGAATAAGCTTAGTGATATATTGTAAGACTAGATTCTAGTTCCAAGACTGAATGACTGTGAGTGGCCACAACATGCCAGGGGTTGGAGGTTTGAGCAGGAATGATCAGACCTAGGTTCTAACATTTTTTTCTCAGCACACAGAGTAGAAAACTCATTTTATTTATGTTATTGATGGCTATTGTAGGTTTTAGATAACATCACTGAAATCCATGCAAATGCTACCTAATTGTTAGCATTTATTTTTCTTCCTTTATGAAAGTTATTAAAGCACAAAACCAATGATAATGTAATAGAATTTTGTTGTGGAATAATACTAAAACTGAAAAATAATACTTTTCTCCCCCTAACTCATCCCAGATCCATCCCCCAACTCACTTATCCTTCCTTTTTGTTCAATAAATCACCAAATCTAATTTGTACTGCCCTGACACATTCCAGGATATGATATCATCCACTGGAGTATTGTTAACCTACAAGCGGTCAACCCTTAAAGAAAGCTGACTTTCCCTTCCCCAACAGGCATTAACCGTGAATAGTTCTTCACTAGGGATGGGGCTCATGAGCTCTTTCCCCTGTATACTGAATGCTGACTAACTAAATCTCATTTAGCAAACCACAGCTGTTGTGATTTGTAGGGTCCTGACATGTCCAGAAGATAGCTTCAATTGTCCTCACAATCTCCACCTCTGTCCCTAGTCTCATCTTCAGTGAAATCCCTGAACCTATGAGGGAAGATTGGGTGGTAGAGATGTCTTGTTTTTGCTGAGCACTGAGCACACCACAGACACTTATTCTCTACATTTGCATAAGTTGTGAATGTTTGTGCTAATCTCTGTCAACTGCACAAAGAAACATAATACATTTTTGATATTATTGTTTGTTTATTTGTTTTGTTTTTCACAGGGTCTCATTCTGTAGCTCTGTCTTCTTGCCAGGAAATCATAGTGGCTCTTTCAACTCCTCCCCCAGCAATCTTTTAGGTTCCCCATCATCTTTTCTTACCAATTTTTATCTGTAAGAGCTAGTTAGTAACAAGCCTGAGTTGTTGGTCAAGCATTTGTAATTAATAAAAGCCTCTTGAGTGTTTTTTCGGAATGACTTGTGGAACAGAAACTTCTGCCTACAAATGGCACCCAATGTGGCTAATTGGTATCAGCATGGACCCAAAATATCTCCAGAGTTGGGGCAGTAAATGCAGCTCCCACCAGTACCTCAAAAGTGAAGCTAGACTCTCAGGGAACCAATAGAGATGGAGTAATCTGCCAAAACAGAGGCCATGCTGCTTAGCAGTTTCAAAGCTCATGCAATGAGAAAAAGATTGCAAATACACAGTAAAGACAGATTCAGATGGAGAAAAACTCTAAACAAGTTACTATATATATATATATATGTATATATATATATATGTATATAGTGTGACTGGGACAGTATATGAGACCACTGACAGTGGGTCCAAGGTCTAACACTAATGCACAAACTGACTTAGTGGAGCCCATTCTATATGGAGAGATACCATGCCCAGCCTAGACACAGAGGTATGGGGGTGGACAGGTGATTTGGTACTGCCTCAACTAGATGATGGTACAGACTTAATAGACTTCCTATGGGAGGACTTACTTTCTCCATGGAGGAGATGGAAGGAGACGGGAGAGCATGGAGTAGGAGGAAAGGAAGGAGGGGAACTGGGATTGGAAAGTAAAAACTAAGTTAATAAAAAAAGAGAAAAACAAATATACAGTTTTAAAATAATTAAGTCCTTAAGGAGGGAGTAAAGTAATATTAAAAAAACACATAAAGATGGGTTAAAAAAGACAGTCTGGATCCAATATGATATTGTGTTGTCTTCAAAATTTTTTACTGTTAAGAGACACTGGATTATGAAAGATGTTAAATTAAACCAACCTATGTATATTAAAAATATCTTTTTAAAAAATTTTTTATTTTTATTTTTAAATTTAAATTAGAAACAAGGTTGCTTCACATGTCAATCCAAGGTCCCTCTCCCTTTCCCTCCCCTCCTCCCATGCCCTCCCACCAACCCCCCAGTCCCCTCTCAATTCCCAGGAAGGGTGAGGCCCTAGACAGGGTGTCCATAGTCTGTCGTTTCACCCAGGGCAAGGCCTAGACCCTCCCCTGAGAGTCCAGGGTGAGAATGCATCTCTCATTGTGGGATGGGCACCCAAAGTCCATTTGTATGCGAGGGATAAATGCTGATCTACTGCCCAAGGCCCAATAGATTGTCTAGGCCTCCTCACTGATGCCCACATTCAGGGGGTCTTGATCAGTCCCATGCTGGATACCCAGCTATCAGTCTGGGATTCAAGAGGTAACCCTTGTCAGGTCATCTGTTTCTGGGGGTTAAACCAGCCCAGTCTTAACCACTTTGCTCATCACTTCTCCCTCTCTGTCAGTGGGTTCCTTGAGTTCAGCTCAGTATTTAGCTGTGGGAGTCTGCCTCTGCTTCCATCAGCCATTGAATGAAGTTTCTGTTTCCCTGATTCTCTGGCCATGGGATTGTAGGCTGGCACTCCCCAGATCTATGTCTAAAATCAATAAATGAGAGAGTACATATCATGTTTTCCTTTTTATGACTGGGTTACCTCACTCAGGATGGTTTCTTCTAGTGCCATCAACTTGCCAGCAAATTTCAGGATTCCATTTTTTTTCTGCTGAATAGTACTCCATTGTGTAAATGTACCACATTTTCTCTATCCACTCTTCAGTTGAGGGGCATCTAGGTTGCTTCCAATTTCTGGCTACTACAAATAATGCTACTATGAACATAGTGGAACAGATGTCCTTGTTGTATGAATGTGCATCATTTGGATATATGCCTAAGAGTGGGATTGCTGGGTCTTGTGGTGGCCTGATTCCCATTTTCCTAAGGAATGTCCATACTGATTTCCAAAGTGGCTGTATGAGTTGGGACTCCCACCAGCAGGGGAGGAGTCCCACAACCTCTCCAGCATAAACTGTCATTGGTGTTTTTGGTTTTAGCCATTCTGACAGCAGTAAGATGGTATCTCAGAATTATTTTGATTTGCACTTACCGGATGGCTAAGGATGTTGAGCACTTTCTTAAGTGCCTCTCAGACAATTTAGTCTCCTCTATTGAGAATTCTTTATGTAGTTCTGTAGCCCACTTTATAATTGCATCCTTTGGTGTTTTGAAGAATTGCTTCTTGAGTTCTTTGTAAATTCTGGAGATCAGCCCTCTGTCAGATGTGGGTTTAGTGAATATCTTTTCCCATTCTGTGGGCTGCCTTTTTGTTTTGTTGACTGTGTCCTTTGCCTTACAGAAGCTTCTCAGTTTCAGCAGGTCCCATGTATTAATTGTTGACCTCAGGGTCTGTGCTACTGGTGTTATGTTCAGGAAGCAATCTCCTGTACCAATTCATTCAAGGGTACCACCCACTTTCTTTTCTAAGAGTTTCAGTGTGGCTGGATTTATGTTGAGGTCTTTGATCCATTTGGACTTAAGTTTTGTACAAGGCGATAAACATGGACCTATCTGCAGTCTTCTGCATAGCAGTACCCAGTAATGCCAGCACCATTTGTTGAAGATGCTTTCTTTTTTCCATTGTATAGTTTTAGCTTCTTTGTCAAAAATCAAGTATTCATAGGTGTGTGGGCTAAAAATCAGGGTTTTCAATTCGGTTCCATTGGTCTACCTGGCTATTTTTGTGCCAATACCAAGCTGTTTTCAGGACTACAGTTCTATAATAGAGCTTGAAGTCAGGTATGGTGATGCCTCCTGAAGTTCTTTTATTGTATAGGGTTGTTTTGGCTATCCTGGGCGTTTTGTTTTTCCATATAAAGTTATTATTGTTTTTTCCAGGTCTGTGAAGAATTGTGATGGAATTTTGATAGTGATTGCATTGAATCTGTAGACAGCTTTTGGCAAGATTGACATTTTTATTATGTTGATACTACCAATCCAAGAGCATAGGAGATCTTTCTATTTTCTGGTATCCTCTTTGATTTCTTTCTTTAAAGACTCAAAGTTCTTGATATACAGGTCTTTCACTTCCTTGGTTAACATTATCCCCAGATATTTGATGCTGTTTATGGCTATTGTAAAGTGTGATGTTTCTCTGATTTCTTTCTCAGTCACTTCATCATTTGTATATATTAGGGCCACTGATTTTTTTTTGAGTTTACCTTGTATCCTGCCACTTTGCTGAAGGTGTTTATCAGCTCTAGGAGTTCCCTTGCGGAGTTTTTCATGTCACTTATGTAAACTATCATATGATCTGCAAATAGTGAAAGTTTGATTTCTTCTTTTCCTATTTGTATCCCTTGATCTCCTTTTGTTGTTTTATTACTGTAGCTAGAACTTCAAGTACAATATTGAAGAGATATGGAGAGAGTGGACAGCATTGTCTTGTTCCTGATTTTAGAGGAATTGTATTGAGTTTCTCTCCATTTAGTTTGATGTTAGCTGTTGGTTTACCATATATAGCTTTTATTATATTCAGGTATGTTCCTGTTATCCCTGATCTCTCAGGACCTTTATCATGAAGGAGTGCTGGATTTTGTCAAAGGCTTTTTCAGCATCTAGTGAGATGCCAGTTTTTCTTTCGCAGTTTGTTTATATGGTGGATTACATTGATAGATTTTTTAATGTTGAACCATCCCTGCATTCCTAGGATGAAGCCTGCTTGATCATGATGGATGATTTTTCTGATGTGTTCTTGAATCAGGTTGGCTAGTATTTTATTGAGTATTTTTGCATCGATGTTCATGAGGTAAATTGTTCTATAGTATTCTTTCTTTGTTGTGTCTTTGTGTGGCTTGGGTCTCAAGGTAATTGTAGCCTTGTAAAAAGAGTTTGGCAGTGAGCCTCCTGCTTCTATTGTGTAGAATACTTTGAGTAGTATTGGAATTAGCTTTTCTTTGAAATTCTGGTAGAATTCTGCAGTGAAGCCATCTGGGCCTCGGCTTTTTTTTGTCTGGGAGACTTGTGATGACTGCTTCTATTTCATTAGGGGTTATAGATCTGTTTAGATGGGTTATCTGCTCTTGATTTAGTTTTGGCAAGTGACATCTATCCAGGAAATTGTCCATTTCCTTTAAATTTTCAAATTTTGTGGAGTACAGATTTTCAAAGTATGCCCTGATGATTCTCTGGATTAACTCAGAGTCCGTTGTAATGTCCCCTTTTGCATTTCTGATTTTGTTAATTAGTATGCTCTCTCTCTGTCTTTTGGTTAGTTTAACAGAGGTTTGTCTATTTTGTTGATTTTCTCAAAGAACCAACTCTTCGTTTCATTGATTCTTCTCAATGTTTTCCTGGTTTCTACTTGATTGATTTCAGCCCTCAATTTGATTATTTCCAGGTGTCTGCTCCTCCTGGGTGAGTTTGTTTCTTTTGGTTCTAGAACATTCAGCTGTGCTATTAATTCTCTAGTATGACTGTTCTCCAGTTTCTTCATGTGGGCACTTCATGCTATGAACTTTCCTCTCATCAGTGCTTTCAAAGTGTCCAATAAGTTTGCATATGTTGTGTCTTCATTCTCATTGAATTCCAGGAAGTCTTTCATTTCTTTTTTTATTTGTTCCTTTACCCAGGGATGGTGCAATTGTGCATTGTTCAATTTCCATGAGTTTGTAGGGTTTCTGTGATTTGTGATATTGTTGAATTCTAATGTTCATGCATGGTGGTCTGATAAGATACAGGGGGGTTATTCCATTTTTTTGTATCTGTGGAGATTTGCTATGTTTCCTATTATGTGGTCAATTTTAGAGATGGTTCCATGTGGTGCTGAGAAGGTATATCCTTTTGTGTTTGGGTGGAATGTTCTATAGATGTCTGTTAAACCCAGTTGGGTCATAACTTCTATTAGTTCTTTTGTTTCTTTGTTAAGTTTCTGTCTGGAGGTCGTGTCTAGCGGTGAGAGCGGAGTGTTGAAGTCTCCTACTATTAGTGTGTGATTTTATGTGCAATTTGAGCTTTAGTAATGTTTCTTTCACGAATGTAGGTGCCTTTGTATTTAGGGCATAGATGTTTAAAATTGAGACTTCATCTTGATGGACTTTTCCTTTGATGAATATGAAATGTGCTTCTTCATCTCTTTTGATTGATTTTAATTTGAAGTCTAGTTTGTTAGATATTAGGATTGCTACACCCACTTGTTTCTTGGGTCCATTTGATTGGAAAATCTTTTCCCACCCCTTTACTCTGAGATAACACCTGTCTTTGATGGTGAGATGTGTTTCTTGTATGCAGCAGAAGGAAGGGTTCTGTCTTCGTATCCATTCTGCTAGTCTGTGTCTTTTTATAGGCAACTTGAGGCTGTTGACATTGAGGGATATTAATGACCATTGATTGATGATTCTTGTTTGTGCTTGATTTATTGGTAGTGAAGTTATTTTGTGTAGTTTCTCCTCCCTTTTTCTTATGGTGTTTTGTGAAGTGGGATTTTATATTGCCTGTGTTTTTGTGAGTGTAGTTATCTTCCTTGGATCTAGGTTTTCCTTCTAGCACTTTCTGTCGAGCTGGATTCATGGATATGTATTGTTTAAATCTGGCTTTGTCATGAAATATTTTGTTTTCTCCATCTATGGTAATTGAAAGCTTTGTTGGATATAGTAATCTGGGCTGGCATCCTTGTTCCCTTAGGGTTTGCAGGACATCTATCCAGGATCTTCTGGCTTTCATCGTTTCCATGGAGAAGTCAGGTGTAATTTGGATAGGTCTGCCTTTATATGTTACTTGGCCTTTTTCCTTAGCTGCTCTTAATATTTTCTCTTTATTCTGTAGGTGTGATGCTTTGATTATTATATGGCGAGGTGACTTCTTTTTCTGGTCCAGCCTATTTGGTGTTCTGTAAGATTCTTGTATTTTCATAGGCATATCCTTCTTTACGTTAGGGAAGTTTTCTTCTATGATTTTTGTTGAATATGCTTTCTGTACCTCTGAGCTGTGTTTCTTCACCTTTTTCTATACCTATGATTTTCAGGTTTGGCTTCTTCACAGTATCCCATATTTCCTGGATATTTTGTGTTAGGGATTGTTGGTTTTGAGATTTTCTTTGGTTGACGACTGTACATCCTCTAATGAGTCTTCAACACCTGAGATTCTCTCTTCTATATCTAGTATTCTTTTGCTGATACTTGCATCTGTAGTTCCTGATCGTTTACCCAGCTTTTCTATTTCCAGCATCCCCTTGTTCTGTGTTTTCTTCATCGTTTCCATTTCAGCTTTCAATCCTTCAACTGTTTGAGTTGTTTCCTTCATTTGTTTGGTTGTTTTTTCTTGGTGCTCTTTAGTTTCTTTGATTGATTTGTTTATTCCTTGAATTTTTCCCCTATTTCATAGATTTTTTGTTTGTTTTTTCTTCTATTTCTTTAAGGGATTTCCTTGTTTCTTCTTTGAGGGTCTCTATCATCTTCATAAAATAAATTCTAATGTCTGTCTCCTCTGCTTCATCTAAGTACCTCTTTTCAGGTCTTGCTGGCATTGGTTCCCTAGATTCTGGTGGAGTCATGTTAGTTTTTCTATTGCTGAGTGAGCTCTTATTCTGTCTTCTTCCCATCTCTTCTTCTAGTGGGTGCTGGTGGGGTCTTTCCATCTCCACTGGTCTCCTTCCTTCCTGAAGCTGAAGCTGGGGATGCTGGCACTGGAGCTTAAACTGAACCTGGGGTCACCGGAGGTTGGGGCCTGGAAGGGCTGATGTCTTTCCTGTGTGGGCAGGTCTTCTGGATGCCAGGTGAGGCCCCCGGAAGCTTGACAGGATGGGTGTTGGGCAGAGGATGGGAAGTGTGTGCCCCCCCGGAGCCCCAAGCTCACCTGAAGTTTGGGGTCTGGAAGGGCTTGCCTCTATTATTTTCATGAGGTTGTTTTTAAGGTCATTCTCTTCTGCTTCATTTGCATTGGAATGTTGGATTCTTGCTGGTGTGGAGTCTCTAGAATCTAGAGGTGTCATATTTGTTTTTCTGTTGCTGAGTGTGTTTTTGTACTGTCTCTTTCCCATCTCTTCTTCTCATGGGTGCAGAAAGAGCCCCTTACTGGTTTGGTGGTTAGGGGACCAGAGTTCCATTTTGGTGGGTGCAAGCAAGTCCAATACTCTGGTAGTTTTCCTCCTCCTGGTCCCTAGTCCTGGTCCCATGAGTGGAGAAGAAGACTGTGAATATTGGTTGGGTAGGCTCCCACTGGCGGTCTGCGGGCACTGGTCCTCTGGTCTGGTTGGTGGAAGAGAAGACCAGGAATCTGGGGTGGATGTCTTCCTTTGGAAGGGGAGGCTCTGTAACAGTCCCCAGGCAGTCCCTAGGCACTGGAGGGCAGGCCTGGACACAGGGCCTAGTTTACCTGGTCCCCTGGTCCCCTTGGTGGAAGAGAGGCCAGGTATCTGGGGTGCATGGCTCCAGCCGGGAGGGGAGGGTCTATAGCCTTAAAAATATCTTAACTCCAAAATTTATGCCAAATTAAAAGACTTTGCTTTTATTTCCACAAGAAATGAGTCATTGTAGACTCACTCCAGGTTAAAAAAAGATCAGGTTTTATCAAGGAAGACCCCCTGAAATCCTGACTACCAACATAAAAGAACAATTCTAGAAGAACTAAAAGACATGTAATGTACATTTTACCTGCTCAAACATAAATCAAAAAATCATCTTTGGCAAATTTGTGTACAACACACAGTCTATACTTTCATTAATACAAAAATGTATGTTACCTTTTGTAGTTTATAAATATATAAACTTAAATTATTCAGACCCATGAGCCTAGACACCAATAAAAATGAATGGTTCAGATGATCCAACATTTCTGAGTACCTCAGTTACAATTTTCTCCAAGTTCTATATCCAAAAGAGCTTAAGACTGCTAGCTGAGATAATGCAGTCTCACAGAATACTCTAGTCAAGACCTGACCAAAAACCCAAATTTTCTCAACGTCCCCCAAAGATAACAGTGTCCACAATCAACAGCAATCTAGAGAACTATGCCCACATTCCCAAAGTAATTATGAATAGTTATTATAATTTAAGAGGGGTCGATTACTAGTAGTTATTGGTAATGGTCAGGAAAAACTTGAGCAAAGAGATTAGATTCAAGGATATCTTTCTAAAAAGAAAAAAATGTGAATAAGAAGCAGAGGCAAACACACAACTAATCACTGAACTGAACCCAAGGAACCCAGTGACAGAGAGAGAGGAGTGATGAGCAAATTGGCAAAGAATGGGCTGGCAAAACCAGCAGAGACAGCTGATCTGAAGAGGGGAGTGCTCTTGGACCCTAGACCGACAGTGGGGAGGCCAGCATGGGACTCATCTGGACCCCCCAAATGTGAGTGTCAGTGAGAAGGTCTGGGCAACCTAAGGGGCCCTGAGCTGTGGATCAGTGTCTATCCCTGGTATACAAACAGTCTTCGTGTGCCTATAGGACAAAGAGGGATGCTCTCTCAGCCTGGACTCTTAGGGGAGTGCCTTGACCCTACCAAGAGTAAAATGACAGACTCTAGATATCCCCTATGTGGAAGGATTTGGCAATAGGGTGGGAGGGAGGGGGGAAGGGGAGTGCAGGAAGAGGGTAGGGAGAGGGAACTGGGATTGACATGTAAAACAAGCTATTTAAAATTAAAATAAAAAATGATAAAAAAAGATACAGAGATGATAGGCCTAAAAGGTAGATTATCAAGTCTAATTTTAAATATAGAAGAAACTCCTAGTCTTAAATATTTTACGTTGGTATGGATTTTTGTATATTGATTCAAATTTAAAGTTGTTTGTTATAATATATATATTTCTACCCTTGTTTCAAGTATTGTGCTTATGATGCTCACTTAAAATGTAATGCGTAATTAAGAAATACAGATTATTAGTCACCTATAACAGTCAAATTTATAATCATGTTATAAACATATATATTTAGATACATAGAGGATCATCAAACACTCTAAGGACTTTCAGAATATGGCAGTCAATACGTATAATATCCTACGGCTTTTCATGACAGTGTGACACATCTGCTCTTGGCAAGACCAATCTCTTTCAAAGAAGGTGATGGGTTTCAAAGAAATTCCATATAGAATTTGTTTTCTTTATGGCAAATCTGGCCATGTGGGCAAAGAAATTGCCCTTGCCTCAATTGCTGATAGTTATTGTCCAAATTGGACCAGTAGGACATAAAAGAAAATGACTACCAAACATTGCCAAGACAAAGTCAAATAGTCATTCAGAATCCCCTGCTTCACAGGAAAGTCTGAAGAAATGCTAGACCTTTAGGCCAAAGTTTAATGGCCACAGTGTTGCAGAGGAACTTTGAGTGACTGTCTAGGCAGCAAGATGTCCCTGTCATTGGGTAGCATCTCATCATTCCAGGGGTCTTTGATGGAGTTGAAGACTAGATAGTTATACTTAAAGTTTTCCTTAATTATGATGAAAGTTATATTAGGTATAAAACTTTAGACTCACAAAGAGAAGACAGATAGTGAATTTTCTCTAAATTTGCCAAATACAAATGAACTGGATATTGTAGCTGTAATTCTTACTTTATAACTGTTTTTGTTACATATAGTTTTACTACATTTAAGGTTAAAACCTTCCTTTTTATTTGCACAAGGTGGGGAAATGCTGTGGAACAGTCTTTATGCACTGTAAATATGTATTGTTCTCATTGTTAATAAAAAGCTGACTTGTTGGTAGCTAGACAGAAGGCGTAGGCAGGACAGCCAGACATAGAGGAGGTTAGAAAGCAAAAGGATGATGTCTCAGGAGTTGCCAACTAGACATAGAGGGAGCATGAGATGACCATGTCATGTTGAAAGAAGTTACTGTCATGTGGCAGGGCATAAATAAGAAATGTGGGTTAATTTAAAATGTAAGAACTAGTTAGTAATAAGCCTGAGCTATTGTCAGAGCATTTGTAATTAATATAAACCTTTGTGTATTTATTTGTGAATGGCTGGCAGGACAGAAACTTCAGCCTACATATACACCCTCCTTTTATAATTTTTACTTTTTTTACCACATTGAGTCCAATTAATGATGCTATATTCACATGGGCAGGGGTTCATTCACTGGGGTCTAGGAAACTCAACAGTAACCACATTCTTTTTTTTCAGTTTTTTATGTTTATTGGCTATTTTTTCATTATTTTACTACATTGTTTTTAGAAAAGAGCTTGCTTCACATGTTAATCCCAGTTCCCTCTCCTTCCCCTCCTCCAGCAACCCCCACAATCCCCCCAGACTCCCACCTATATCCCCACTTCCTTCCACATAGGGGATATCCAGAGTCTGTCATTTCACTCAGGGCAGGGTGCAGGTCCTCCCCCAAGAGTCCAGTCAGAGAGCATCCCTCTTTGTGTTATGGACACATGAAATCCATTTGTATGCCAGGGATAAATACTGATCCACTCCCCAGGGCCCCATAGGCTGCCCAGGCCTGCTCACTGACTCTCACACTCAGGGGGTCTAAGTTAGTCCCATGCTAGCCTCCCAGCTGTCAATCTGGGGTCCAAGAGCTCCCCCTTATTCAGGTCAGCTGTCTCTGCTGGTTCTGCCAGCACATTCTTTGCCCATTTGCTCATCAGTTCTCTCTCTGTGTCACTGGGTTCCCGGGCTTCAGTTCAGTGTTTAGCTGTGGGTGTTTGCCTCTGTTTCCATCACCCACTAGATGAAGGTTCTAGGATGGCATATAAGGTAGACGTCAAGTTCATTATCAGGAATGGGCATTTAAGGTAGCCTCTCCACTCTTGCTTAGCTTGTCAGTTGAGTAACCACATTCTTAAGAACCGGCTCTCCATTCCTCCCAGCTACCAATTAGAAATACAATGATTTAGTAAAAGGTGAAAGATTTATACGATCTGAAGAGAAGAATAGAGGAGAGCAGGATGAGAGATACCATAATAGATCGAGTCATTATAGGCTTGAGGAGAGAGCTGACACTAGTGAGATCTCCAGAGATCTATAAGGATAATACCAACTGGCAAACTAAATAATAGTGGAGTGATGATAGGGTTGATGACTACCCTATATGCCATCCTAGAACCTTCATCTAGGGATTGATGGAAACAGAGAAAGATACCCACAGAAAAACACTGAATTGAACTCCTGGAACCTAGTGGCAGAGATGGAGGAGTGATGAGCAAAGGGGTCAAGACCATGATGATGAAACCCACAAAGACAGCTGACCGGATAAGGGGGAGCTCTTGAATCCCAGACTGATGGCTGACAGGCCAACAGGGGACTGATCCAGACTCCATGAATGTAGTGCCAGGGAGGAGGCCACAGAAATTACTGGGTCTTTGGGTAGTGGATCAGTGTTTACCATGGTTTATGAATGATCTTTGGGAGCCCATTCCAAATAGAGGGTGCTCTCTCAGCCTGGACACATGGGGAAGGGCCTAGGTCCTGCCCTGGATGAAATGACAGACTCTGGACATCCCCCCAAGGAGAGCTTCACCCTCCCTGGGGAATGATGTGGGGATTGGGTGGGGGGCTGGAGGGGTGCTGGTGGAGGACAAGGGAGGAGGGGTGGGAGAGGCAGCTGGGACTGACACGTGAAACATTCACGTTTATAATTTAAATAAAAGCATATGTTGAGAAAAAATACAATGTTTTGTGATGACAGAGCATAATGATCTATTGTGCCCTTTGTCTAATTTTCCCCAATGTTTAAATTTTATATAATTGTAGTACTATAAATTAGCTCAAGTAATTAATAATAGTGCAATGTCATATGGTAAGGGTGAGTTGTGTAACTATCAGCACAGTCAAAATACAGAGACATGCCACCCCCATAGAGCACCATGGCAGCTTCTCCTCCTGTTATAACTCATTGTCAAATTCAAGATGAACATCTCAGCCACAGGCAGCTGTGTGTGCTCTCCATCCCTATCATTGTTTTCTGATGTCATATAGTTACGTACATACAATTAGCCTACCACATTATTAATAATCTTTATTTATTTGTTGCAAGGATTGGGATCAAACCTCAGGTATCTATCATACTATGAAAACTCTGTCCTAGCAAGCTTCACTCCTTTCTGATAGTCAGCTTTTACTTAGTAGTATGACCTTGCTATTAGAGCTCACACCCTCTAAACTCTTCCCTCATTGTAGGGGATATAAGATCTTTACAGTTTTTCAGCTGTTCTGAATCTCACAGTGAATATGTGTGCTTAGGTGGCGGTGTATAAATAGCATTTTCCCCTTTGCTATGTATTTAATGACTCGTGTTTTTCTGTTATAGAATAAATAAAGATGTATGTAAGGTACTGTAAAAAGCTTGAGACTGTAGGAAATCTTTAAAGGAAAGAAAGATCATTACTGCCAACCTCATGCGTGAAATGCTGTCATTATTCATGTTTCCCTTCCAGTTTTTTTCTATGGCATTTATGAATAGTTCCAATTATAATATGCAATGTGCTTTGCATTCTCACTTTCTTTTTGTTTTGACATAATACAAACACTGTGGAAAGGACGCTTACACATGTATGTAAATAAACACTTACTTGACACAAAGTGTAGTGAAAAAAGACGCGGCTGATCCCAGCACCATGTGCAAAAAGGTTCACCAGTACCTCTGACTTTCATTGTCAGTCTGCTTACATTTTATTCAGATTTTACACATTCTTTCAGAGGATCTTTTTAATCATACTCATTTCCTAAGGGAATCTTTAACACAGCTAGAACACCCATGATACGCTCATCACTCACTGGGGCTGGTCATCTCTCTCCTGGCCTTCCTCTCAAAGCCTTTTCAAAACTGCTAAGAGGAGGCATTAAAACGTTTGCCTTTGAGACTGTTATGATGTTTGTCTTCTCTAGTGAAGGTTCAGGTAGTCCTAGACCCCATCAGACCTCTAAAACGGTGAAATTAAAAATATTGATGGAGAATGTTTTACAATTTATGCTTGTTGTGTAGTTAAAGCAACTGTTCGTTTTCTCCCCATATCGTTAATCAGATGGAATCACTGGTCTTGAACTATGAATATAGATGTTCCATGTATAAATTGCTTCATTCTGTATGTTGAATCAGAAGTCTCTTGCTATGGCTACAATTACTGCTGTGTGTGTGGGGGTGGATGATGCTTACTTTCTTTCATGTATTAGATCTCTGCTAAATACCATGAAGTTTATGTAGTTCAAATTAGAATTATTCCATGTTTGAAAAGACTGTAAAACTTTGATTTATGCATACCTACTTACATATCTGTTGCTATGCCAATGCTCTCTAATTCTCATGAAAAATTTCATTAATATGTCACTTGTTTAGAAGACAGGTGATAGGGGATGTCCTTCTGTATGCTGTGACGATATGTTTCTCTTACTGGTTGGTGAATACACGCTGATTGGCCAGTAGCCAGGCACGTAGTATAGGTGGGACTACAAGACTAGGAGAATTCTTGGAAGAGGAAAGGCAGAGGGAGAGACACCATGCAGTCACCAAAGGAGTAACATGCCATAGCATTACTGGTAAGCCACAGCCTTGTGGAAATACATAGTTTAATAGAAATGGGTTAGAAACCTGAGCCATTGGCCAAACTGCTTATAATTAACAGATGCCTCTGTGTGTTTATTTCAGTCCAAACAGCTGTGGAGTCAGGCAGAAGGGAAACGTCTGTCTTCAGACAGGGAACATTTTTATGTGTACATGCAAGTGTGACATATGTGCATAGGTGCCCAGGTGTGTGCCCCTCTGTTTGCATGCATGGGGAGGCCAGAGGTCAGTCTCAGGAGCTAGGAACTGTGTTCTGTGAAGATTTCAACAAAGCCTTAGTTTACTTAAATTGTTTGCAGATTTACTACAAAATTGTATTTAGGAAGCTAAATATAGATTCTAATGATAATTTTCTTTTCTACAGGAAGTTTGGAAAATTTATCATAAGAGAATGCTTCAGTTGAGGTCCCTGTCAGGTACAACAGAGATAGAATAATCTATATGTGAACAGACTTTCTTTTTTCTGAAGCTTACACATTTATAACCAGCACTGCATTTCAAGCAATTCCAGCTGGCACTGCGCTCACAATATGCTTGTCATACAGCCCGTCACTGCAAAAGTGGCCCTGAAAAGTGACATACTGACCAAGGAAAGAGATGACACAACACACATTAGGTAATTGCAAAGGTATGAGACAGGATTACCCAAGGTGAAAATTAATCCTTAGGTATGATTCTACTCTGTGCCTTCCATGAATTCAAGCCCTTTGATGGGATAACCGTTACATTATATATTCTCATATATACTAAATTTTAATGTGTAAGTGTGGATGTTTCAGTCTTTATTATTTTGGGCTGCATCAAATTATTTTGACTTACCATTTCAAAAGAGTTTCTTTCTTCCTTTCTTTCTATTTCTAGACAGGGTTCCTCTGTATTGTTTTGGAGGCTGTCCTGGAACTTGTTCTGTAGACCAGGCTGGCCTCAAACTCACAGAGATCCTCCTGCCTCTGTCTCCCGAGTGCTGGAATTAAAGGTGTGTGCCACTAACACCCAGATCAAAAGAGTTTCTTAAAGGATTTCACGTGCCGTTATAACCAAGGCCCCATAGATTTTCCAGGCCTCCTCGGTGACAACCACATTCAGAGGGTATGAATCAGTCCCATGCTGGCCTTCCAGCCATCAGTCCAGGGTCCAAGATCTCCCCCTTGTTCAGGTCAACAGTTTCTGTGGGTTTCACCAGCCAGGTCTTGTCCCATTTGCTCATCACTCCTCCCTCTCTGTCTGTCACTGGGTTCCAGGAGTTTAGTACAGTGTTTAGCTGTGGGTGAAGGTTCTAGAATGGCATATAAGGTAGTCATCTTTATAAGTAATATTTTGTTCATTGAAAATTGCATTCACTTATGCAATACACACTGACAACCCACCTTTAATACTACTTTCCTCCAATTCCCCCAAGTGTCCTGTCCTCCATTTTCCCCATCATTAAACAAAACTGAAGAATTTCTTGTGTGGAACAAGATATAATTCCCAGACTAATCATTTACATGTGTTGTTTATGAGAACATTAACCCTTCCACGCCTACCCTTTTAAATTCACATTCACATATCAAAATGTGCATCAAAATGTTGTAAACAAATAAAGCTTGCAGGTTTTTACAAATGCTTAATTTTGCCTGACAGAACTCTACTTTATATTTTATTCCTTTACCTTCTGTGACTAGTCTGTGAAGCATAATCTGAAAGCCTGTGACAGAGAGCAACAGCATTGTCCTTGATGAGTAACACTTCATTTTCTTGGTCACCAACCAAATGAGAATATTATGTTTAAATATGAAAGCACTGTAGAGAAAATCCTGTGGTGATAAGGTCATGACTATTAGAAACTAAAAGAAACTTGCTTGAATTTGACAGTTCAAGTTCATTATGATGAGTTAATTTTGGCAAACTGGATTGTGAACAGTAAATCAATTGCATAATTCATCACAAAATAAATTCGACTGGGGAAAATAGAATCTTTTGTCACTGTAATATTGAGTTATTTCTGTTAAATGATTCTCTTCTTTTAGTCTGAGTCAGAACAGAGATAACAGCAGGTAAGTCATGAATAATTACAGTATGTGCTATTGTGAGTAGTAGCTTTGCATTGTGATAAAAAGTGGAAGATCACTTATGGAGTACCTATATAGATGGTAGGTAACATGTGTTCCATTATCCTACAGAGATAAAGACAGCCATTGCTGCTCTCACTTTGTGCGCACAGAACAAACGTTAGAAATGCCAAGATGATACTTAAAACACCATGGTAAATATCAATGGTGGATTCAAGAGGCCATTACAAATTCATAAAAACTCTTGTTTATGGATTTACATCATTAAAATACTTTACTTTTACAACAATCTTCTTTTTCTTAAGAATATGAGACATTACGCATTTGCTTTTATCTGTAGTTCCTTGATGAAGAGCTTCTATTTTAGGATCAAGGGAAAAGCAGCTGACACTGAAATGGAAATAATGAAGGTAACAAGAGCCTGGAAATGAGCTTTGTAGCATCTTTGTCAAATCAAGTGTTAAGCCGGTGGTGTGTTTTATTAGGTTATCATGAGAAAAAATGTGTTTCATTAAAATAACAAAAATCATTCACTATGTTGATAATATTAAGAAGATATGAGACCTTTAGGCTTCTTGAATTGAGCAATGTACAAAAAGAACATGGCATTTGAAAGAAGGACAGGAAATAATTTAGTAATATGTAGTACTCACTTTGCAGAGGAAGAGGGTAATTTGGTAAGTTGGCCTGTCACAGGGACACACTGAGCTTATGACTTCCTGATGACTGTGGCGCATTCAATTAATTAAGATGAGTGGGAGAGTGAAACAGTGGGCACTTTCTGTTTCAATATAAAGGCATTAAAGCAGACGTGCTCAAGGACCAGCGGCCAAGATCAAAAGAATTAGCTGAATAAGGATTGGTGAGTCGCCATCATTCAGTACATTAACTGATTGTGCATAGTCTTCAGACAAGTACAGGCCCTTTCAGGGCTGTTTGATATAGAATAAACATGATTATATACACTTTTGTGATTGAATACACAGGTGAATTCACTACAGTGAATTTAAGAATAGTTACAGGTACAAGTTTATAATGTCCCATAAAGTGGGATCTAAGGACAAATGGTCCTTGGCCTTGATTAAACTCAGCCCCTGGTACTCTGACACTTGACGCATAATGATTTTAGAGAGTCACTGGCGGACATCAAATCAGAGGCTTTATTCTAAATTTCCCCCTTGTATTTTTACATTTGCAAAACATAGTTTACCCAACTTATGTAGTTTGGCTAGTGAAGACTATTTTACAAACATATACCATTGCACATTGAACACTATTTCAACTATATGAATTCCTTGAAGGCAGAGACCACTTCCCTGATTCTGTGCAGTAGGAGATGGCTCTTCCTGTGTGCAGAGCCTAATTTGGATGATGGAAATAGAGAATTTTGTTAGACAGTGCTTTCTGTGGTGTAACAGCTTGCACAAAAGCTCCAGCCCTTTTTCCTTCTTTCCCATGGGTTCTGGTAATTTAATACACATCCCCGGACATTAGAATGATGCAGACAAGCCAGTCCAGGAGGAAGACACCATTGACTCCATTAATGCTACTCACTCTCTGTTTATGTTTAAGACATGAACGTCCATTGCTTATGTCACTTTTTCTTTTCTTATTTTTATTTTCAAATATGATATATCCTCATTATAGTTTCCACCCCTCACAGTTGTTCTCCACCTTTCATTCTGTCTTGATCCACCCCATTTCTATGACTCATTAGTAAACAAACAGGCTTATATGGGATAATAATAAAATTAATTAGGATAAAATATTATAAAATAAAACAAAACTAACACATTAGAATTGGACAAAACAAATAAGCAGATATAAATTACCATGAGAAGGCACAAGTTTGCATACAAAGGGATCCCCAAAAAACACTAAACTGGAAGCCATAATATATTTTCAGAGGACCTTTTCAAAAGTCTTGTCCTGTGCCAATTAGTTCATGACTATTTCTCACTTTCTATTCAATGCATCACGTTTTTATGTTGCACTCTTGGATCCATTTGGATTTGAATTTTGTGCTGAGTGATACGGATGCTTCTATTTGGAACTTTCTCCATGCAGTCTTCTAGTTTTACCAGCACCATTTATTGAGGATGCTGTATTTCCCCCCAATATTTGTTTCTGGTTTCTTGTGAAAACAATCAGGTGTACATGGGTACGCAGATTTCTGGCAAGGTCTTCAATTCTGTTTCATTGATTGACACATCGGTTTTTTGTGTCAATAACATCTATTGTAATTATGATAGCTCTCTAGTATAGCTTGAAATTGGGATTTGAATGGCTCCAGCAGTTCTTTTTTATTCAGGATGACTTTCATACCCTGCTGTTTTTGTTTGTTTATTTGGTGTGTGTGTGTGTGTGTGTGGTTTTCATATGAAGCTGAAGATGAAAATTGCCTTGAATCCATAGACTGCTTATGATAGAATGGTCACTATGCTAATCCTACTGATCCGTGAGCATGGGGGAGCTTTCCATCTTCTGATATCTTCTCCAAATTGTTTCTTCAATTCCTTGAATTTTTTGTCACACAAGTCTTTTACTTGCTTAGTTAGAGACAATGCAAGACACTTTATATTATTTCAGGATATTGTGAAATGTGGTTTCCTGGTTTCTTCTCAGTCCATTTGTCATTTGTATATAAGAGGACTACTATGTTTCATGAGTTAACTTTGTATGCAGCTACTTTGCTGTAAGTATTTATCAGTTGTAGCAGGTAGAAGTTTCCCAGTGGAATTTTTTGGGGGTCACTTAAATATACTATCACATCATTCACAAATAAAGATACATTAACTTCCTCCTTTCCAGGTTGTATTCTCTTGATCATTTTTTTGGTTTTATTGTTCTAAGACTTCAATTATTATATTGAATAGGTATAGAGAGAGTAGACAAACTTGTCTTGTTTCTGATTTTAGTGAAATAAACAAATTCTTCATTTAAGTTGATGTTTGATGTGAGCTTGCTTTAAACTGAGTTTATTGTTTAGATATTGTCTTAGTTTGAGTTTCTTTTGCTGTGAAGAGACACCATGACCATGGTAACTCTTATAAAGGAAAACATTTAATTGAAGCAATAGCTTATAGCTCAGAGGTTCAGTCCATTAACATCATGGTTGGGAGAATGGCCATTTATAGACAGACATGGCGATAGCTATATCTTGATCAGAAGGCAAAAGGAAGTGGCCTGTGGAAACAAGTGAAGCATTAATAATGACCACATGGCAGAGTCTGAAGTAGACTATTTTGAGATTTCTTCTGCCAATGGAATTAATCCAAAACGCTTCAATTTAGCTTCAGGCAGACTCTGAGGACAAGCTCAAAAAGCAGCCACATTCTTCACCAAAATATTACAAGAACAATTTCTATGCCACACATTAATATTCTACTCTGCAACGTCTGGAGCAAGGCCCCACAGTTCATCATATCACACTCAGCACATCTGAGTGTATGCTCCTGCTAGTATGGCCCACTAAGCAGTGCTTAAAACATTCTACTGCTTTCCTAACCCAAAATACCAAAGTCCTATTTCCTTTAAATAAATCATGATCAGGCCTATCACAGCAATACTCTAGTCCCTAGTACCGACTTCTGTCTTAGTTAGGGTTTCTTTTGCTGCGACTATGACAACTCCTTAGAAGGAAAACGTTTACTTGGGGGTGGCTTACTTACAGTTTGGAGGTTCAGTCCATCATCGTCATGGCAGGGCAAACGGCGGTGTGCAGGCAGACCTGGTGCTAGTTTTACATTGTCCAGAAGGCAACAGGAAGTAGACTGAGAAAATAGGTGGTATATTGAGAATAGGAAACCCCAAAACTTGTCTTCACAATGACACACAACCTTTGACAAGACCATACCTACTCCAACAAAGCCACACCTTTTAATAATGTCATTCCTTATGAGTGTATGGGGGTCCTTTATCTTCAAAATGCCACACTGGATATATAGTCTAGATTGGTACCTGTGACCTCTTAGTGTCTGTGGAACACCATCTTTTCAGGCCCTGCTGTCTTTTAGAGTCTCCCTTGACACATCACTTATTATTATAATAGATCAGCCTTTATATGTTACTTGCTATTTTTCCCTTGCTGTTTTTAATACCCTTTCTTTGTCACATACATTTAGTATTTTTGTTATTATGTTACAAGGGGTATTTCTTTTCTGGTCCAATCTGTTTGGTGTTTTATATTCTTCTAACACTGTGATAGTTATCTCCTCTTTTAGTTTAGTGAAATTTACTTCTAGAACATTGTTGAATATGTTTTCTGTGTTTTTAAGCTGAAATTCCTCACCCTTCTCTAATGCTATTATTATTAGATTTGCTATTTTCCAACTGTACCAGATTTCCTGGTTGTTTTGTCTCAAAAGTATTTTTATATTTAACATTTTCTTTGACCGAGGTAACCATTTCTTCAGTGCCTGAGATGCTCTCTTCCATCTCTTGCATTCTGTTAGTGAAGCTTGTCTCTGAGGTTCCTGTTAAATTTCTAAACTGTTTTCTTTGCAGATTTCCCTCAGTTTGGATTTTCTTTGTTAGTTATACTCCTGCTTTTATGTCTTGAACAGATCTTTTTGTTTTCTTTTCTGCTTTGGCTTAGTTTTGGTTTTGGTTTTTAAAGACAGGTTTTCTCTGTGTATCAGTCCTAGCTGTTCTGGAACTAGCTCTGTAGACCAGGCTGGCTTGAACTCACAAACATCTGCCTCCTATATGCTGGGATTAAAGGTGTGTGCCACCACCAACCAGCAGTCTTGAATACTTTTATTCATTTCCTTCCACTGTTTGTCTGTTCCTGGATTTCTTTGAGGGGTTCATTCATTTTCTCCTTAAAGATATCTATTACATGCATAAAGGTGATTTTAAGGTCTTTGTCTTCTTCTTCAGCCATGTTGCAATATTCAAGGTAGAGTTGTTGGGCTCTAGAGGAGATAAATTGTCCTGGCTGCTACTGATTGTGTTTTTATGCTAGTGTCTAGTCACCTGTGTTTGGGAAGATTTTCATTCTAGGTGCTGATATCTGGTCTTGTCTTTGTTGGGTGGGGATTTTGTTTCTTGGTTCCTGTTGTCTTATAGGATGGTGTTGTGGCTGTGCATATCCTGGTAGAAAATTCTTAGATCCTGATGGGTGTGGCCACTATGTGTTTTGGGTAAAATGTGTTCCTAGTTATTGGGAAATGGCACTTTAGATCCTGATGGGTGTAACCACTGTGTGCTCTGAGTAAAATGTGTTCCTAGTTATTGGGAGATGGCACATCAGGAATGTGAGTGGACTTGTGGTGGAAGCTGAGGGGGTCCACGGAAGGGAGGAAAGTGCAGCGTCCACTAGATCTGCTTATTCCTCTTGGAATGAGGATAGAGTGTAATGAGAGGACAAAAGGGAAGTCTTCCTCAGAGCTGGGGATGAGAATAGGGGACTAAATAGCAGGATCAGAGGAAGAGTGAAGATCTGTGGCTTCCATACATATTTAGTTGGCCTACTAGCCTCTCTGGCAGTTTTGGCTGGAGGGTTCTCAGAAAAAACCTGCTGGAGTTGGATGTGTGGATAATGAGATGAATGGAGAGGAAGGTTGGAGGTGTGTAATCAGATGGAGATAGGTTCAGAAAGGGATGGGAGCTGCAGTAGGTGATCTTCTACAGAGCTAGGGGTGTGAATGGGGCCTGAATTTGGAGGAGAGGAAGATGAGTTACAGATTGGCAGTTAGTCTATCTGCTTCTCTGGTCAGAGTGACTTAAGTCACTTCTAATCAGGCATGTCATTTTATATGGATTGTATCTTAAATGATTCAACTTCAATCCTATTTACTTGTGTCAAATTGTAATCAGGAGCTATAAGTTGACTGGTCAGGATTCTGAAATGACTTTCTACCTTCTTCAAAGCAATTGCTTAAAAAATGTCGAGGAAAAGAAACCACTAAGAAAATGCTCTCTAGTCTCACCTCCTTGATCCTGTTTTACAGTGCTGGTCAGTTACTGTAATCACATGACAGATGAGGAAATAAGAGTGTGTTAATCCTTAGTAGCAGTCAGAAGTATACTAACTAAATACGGCTGTTCTAAACAGTCTTCTACTATTACTTTCAGGGGCTACATGGTATCTCCGTGGGGGCTCACTCTCTCCATTCTCTCCCCACAATTCTCATCTGGAAGCCCTGTCTAAACTTCCTGGCTGGCTACTAGCCAATCAGTGGTTTATTTGTCAACCAATAAGAGAAACATGTATACAGAAGGCCATCTCCCATCAAGAAACAGGTCACACAAAGGAGATCTCTGCACTTTGGATCACACACCTTTAATCCCAGCACTAGGGAGATGGAGGCATGATTGATATGGCTAGGCCAAAAGGGGTATATAAGGTGAGAGGAGACAGGAACTCAGGGATTTCAGTCTGAGGGCTGGTGGAGACAGGATCACCCATTTCAGTCTGAGGTAGCGGTAAGAGCTAGCGGCTAGCTACTTTGTTTTTCTGATCTTCAGCTTGAAGCCCAATGTCTGTCTCTGGATTTTAATATTCATGTTACAGGATGATCTTCAGAGCAGTCTGTGAGCTGCCACTCTTACAAGAGAAAATTAGCTTTTTAGAAGAATATATATATATATACATACAATATATATAAACAATATGCATTCACATTTATACAATGCTAAATGTCACACTCAACTCAATGTGCTCATGCTAACCACAACCATATACTTATGAGTTGTCATTAACATAAAAATAGTGGGTCTTCAACAGTATATTTTCAGCTAAGATCACTTGGGCCCATGCTTTGCAAGTCTTTAAAATTACATTATATGTGGGCCAGCAAGGTGGTTCAGAGGGTATAAAAATGCTGCCTGTCCAAGCATTAGGACCTGAGTTCATTCTCAGAGCCCAAATAAAAGAGCAATAAACCAATTTCTGAAACTAAACACACATGCACACCCCACATCCTCACATGCATGTCTACACACCTACCTTCACACACACACTCAGACACACACAAACACACACAGACACACACTCTACCTATCTCACACATGCTATATACAAGCATGAACAATAAAAATAAAAAAGAAGCGTTTTAAAAATTGTATTACATGGTAATGTCAGAAAAAATAGATCTTTCTATCCCAAACTTCCACAAGGCACTCAATTCTGATCCCCATTGAAACAACTTTCAGCAATACTGTCAATGTTTAGGAGCTTGCTTAAAACATGGGTTTCTTCTTGAAGGGTCCATGGAAGTGCCTAGGGCATTTCCAGAAGTTAGACCCAGATTCCAGCTAGCATGTTTAAATTAGCTGATTCATTACAGTGTTTAATTTTTAAAATATGAAATTGTGTATGTATGGTTTACGTTGGATTTTTCGGAGAAAACTCAAATGCAAGTAGAGTCTAACTAAATACAGATTAAACACAGCTGTCCAGATATTTGAATTATCAAAAGACTTTGTAAGTAAGCAATTCTTTAGAAAAGCAAACTCTTTTGTTCCATTCTTGTAGAGGAGCCTACATTTATTTGTAGAGGAAAATTCCATCCTACAAATGGAGTGAGATCAGAAATTAAAGAGCTTTAAGTACATGTATTTCTTTCTTTTTATTTTTAAATTTAAATTAGAAACAAGATTGCTTCACATGTCAATCCCAGCTCCCTCTCCCTCTCCCTCCCATCCTCCCACACCCTCCCACTCCCCTCACACCTCTCCTCCCCCAATCCCCACTCCATTCCTCAGAGAGGGTGAGGCCTTCCATGGGGGATCTCCATAGTCAGTCATTTCATTCAGGGCAGGGCCTAGGCCTTGACCCAAGAATCCAGGCTGAGAGAGAGCATCTCTCATTATGGGATAGGCACCCAAAGTCCATTTGTATGCCAGGGATAAATACTTATCTATTACCCAAGGCCCCATAGATTGCCTAGTCCTTTTTGCTGATACCCACATTCAGGGGGTCTGGATCAGTCACATGCTGAACCCTCAGAGTTTGGGGTTCAAGAGCTCCCCCTTGTTCAGGTCAGCTGTTTCTGTGGGTTAAACAAGCCCGGTCTTGATTATGAGTCTGGAAGAACTAACCAGAGTCTAGGGGATTAAAAAAATGTTTGTAATAGTTTTACATTCATTTACCATTTCCTTGATTTTAAGACCTATATATTCTCTTTTTAAAGCCAGCATTATTTCTGAAGTTTCCTCTAATGTCTTCTGATATTTAGACAATGAAAGGACTTATTGAGGAAAAACTACAGATCACAGCATTTAGTTGTCTGTAGAATATTAGACACTATTTAATGCTGCAGTTCAGTGTTTCAGTGCTGCTCATGTCTGACTTCAACACCTACTTCTCAGCCAACATCCCTGGGCTCATGCATTGCACTTCTTCACCAATTGCACCAGGAGAGCAGCTGGAGCTGGAGAAATGCTGGGGTCCTTCCCCACTCCCGTAGTCACAGTCCTTGTCTTCTGAGCCCCCCCCCTTCTTCATCTTTGAGGATACTCACTGTGGTACTTAGTGAGTTGGGCATCCGATTCACTAAAGCGCTATAACAGACTGAGAACACTGTGACTGAAATAGCAAAATCTAAAACACCGTGTGTCCTCTCATGTGCACATTCAACAATAGTTGATGGACAAGGCTTTCCTACCATCCAAAATAGAAAATACGCGCCTAGTCTTGAATTCAGAAGTTTCTGTTCCTTTTGCACATGCTATCTAAACAAATATGTTAAGCAGAGCAAGCAGATAACTGAATTACCACCTCTGTTTGAGTGTATATAACAAGGAGAATTCATCTGTGCCATAAAACAATGCATGTGTTGAGCTGAAAATGACTGTGCAAATTATGAACTGGGCATTAAAATAAAGAGAATTGTTTCATAACTTGCTCATAAGGAAAGGTTTCATTAATTATGATTCTGTGTGGCTAATCCTTACCCTGGGGAGAAGTTAAGTAGTGCACCATGTAACCTCTGTTCCCCCGTGTGTGAATTAACCTTTTCCCTTCTTGATTTATTTGCTTTTGTTTTTGTATAAAGAAGATGCAGCTTTCTGAGTAACATTATTGGCGTTGAATAATTAAAAGCTTACTATTTTGCTTTTAAAATTGAATTTTTTGCCACAAAAAAGTAAAACACCCCCTTTATAAATCCTCTCAATTATGGTGTGAGCCATATGAAGAACTTCAGGCTGTAACGTGCCCTATCATCACCCAAAGAGATTACTACTTTTCCCACCAGATGGCGCCACACAGTTCTAAATGCATTATTCTTTAGGAAAGAAATTGTAGCAAGTCAAAAAGCCATAGTTCTTCAACATTTGTGTTTTGCTTCCAGGAAAGCAGGATGTGTGTGTGTGTGTGTGTGTGTGTGTGTGTGTGTGTGTGTGTGTGTGTGTGTGTGTGTGTGTGTAAAAAGGAGACACAGATGGAAAATAACTTTCTAAACTCAAAGTTACAAGAAGCACAGAAATTAAAATTATTTCTTTAAAATAATTTCAATATACTCTAGACAAAAGACAGAGCTGTCGCAGATCTGGCCCATACAACCTGTGCAGCCCACTTGGGGATAGAACATAAACAGAACAGATACAAACGAAGGGTAGAGTCGAGAACAGGACCTGTAAGCTGGCAGGCTGGAGCAAAGGCATGCACTTCCTCCTGGATATCAAAACCCGGCGATACGACATTTTCACTTGCAAAGGTAACCAAAGCTGAGGCAGAATCACCGATTTCTGGCTTTTATCACAGCCACAGACTTTGCTTAATGAACGTCACTTTTCTGTTTAAATATATTCAGTGGCTCTCCATTCCTCCAAGAATTAAATTTAAGCTTCTGGAGTTACTCAAAGTTCTATACTACAAACTGTTTTTTATGGATGTATTATGACATCATAATGCTTGCGACAGAAGGAAAAAGTTAGTCATTTCATAAGTATACCATCTAACACAGCTGACATTTTTTTTCTCTTATCCAGCTTTTCTCAAATAAGAAAACTGTACACTGATTTACCATGACCAGGGTAGGTAGCTGCATGGGTCTGTCTGTCCTGTATCTTGACTGTTCTCATCCTCTCTAGCTCCATATACAAAGCTTACCCCAGATTTACTTCATTTAAAATGGAGGAGCAAACTTGATTTCATCATTAGGAGGTTGGCACATAGTACTACCATTTTTTCCAGTTTCTATAACCTTCATGATTCAGTTGCATCCTTCACATCACATTTCTGGTCTGAGGGGTATTCCTGAACCTCATGACCCAAAGCAGGCTATTCTAGTTTTTAGCAGCCTATCCTTTTCTCTTCTAGCTGGCTGTCATGTTAACACACACAGGCACACACAGACATACACACACACACACACACACACACACACACACACAAATGCATGGGCTTCTTGCCTCAAACAGATTTGAGGAAACATATAACAGGACCCTGAGTCAGTCCTGCTTATTAGCCTAAGCTTAATTCTCCTATGTATTCTAAAAAGCCTGCTGAATCTTCAAATCTGTGGTCTGAAAGCAATTTTTGAGTGTTAGAATTTCAAAGGTGGTGGACCCTTTATAGAAAATACTGCTCACATCCATCTAAGCTCTGCATTTATTTTTAAAGAAGCAGTCTCACACCCACATTCTCCCAAGCCACACATGCTGTTAACAGAAGTTACAGGCCCTCTTTGATGGACACACCAATGTTGACAGTGGCTTTAGTTCCAGGGGTTGGTTTCTTACTCACATTTGCTTGCTATGCCTTACTAAATTTAGCTGCCTTTACCAATCTTTACTACAGTAATCCTAAAAAGTATCACCAACTTCAATTTGTTCTACTGCACCCAATATTTTCTACTCACTTCTCTCCTTTAATTTACCTTTTCTTTCCCCAAGTTTTCATCCCTTACCCATTGCATATTGCGAGGCCATTATAGGTGCCTGGATTAAAGATGAAGAAAAATGGCTTTTGGTATTTCCTTCCTCTTTTGCAGTTGGGTGCTTAAAGGGAACAAAGCTTGTGCTATTCATTTCTGGAAACATCAATGTTATTCAGAACCCTACAATATGTAAATGCTTGAGAATACAAATATGAAGACTATGTTACCAGCAGAATTTGGGGACTAGCAAAGAGAATAAGTTGTGCAAGCAACTCTAGCACATCAGACTGTATAGCTATGAGAGAGCTATTTTCTCATGGAGTATCTTTTTATTTTTTTTCCACAAGTAGGTAGCATATGAGTTTGAAGAAACAAATAGGCATTTACCATGAAGATAGGAAGAGGTAGCAGCAACACAATTATTAAGACATAGTGTTTCTTTTTCTGACAAGATGTTATAAACCCTATGTCTAAGACCATCATAAAACAAGTTACAGTGTAGTACTTCCAATCATACTTATATGATCTAAAATTAGTATGCATGATCATATTATTTGTTACTCTAAAAGTAAGTAATTAGATTTTCCAGTATTTCCAAGTACTATGTATTCAGTCCAAGTGTCAGTCCAGGGCTCATCATGGCTTCAGAAGCTAGCAAATTGTTATATGTAGGTTCCTGGCACTTACTTAATATGCAAAAGACATGAATATTGGTGTATTGTATATGGCTCTTCACAGAATGATGGAAGAACAGAAAGTGAAGAGGGGGAGCTGAATTCTGGAGGATTTGTGGAAGGGCTGTTCTGTGATTCTTTTCTGATCGGGAATAATGTGCTTGAGAATAATAAATAGTCCAGGATAGGTCCACAGGCCAGGAAAGATCTGGTTCCTAAGATTTCTTATACTCAATGAAGTCCACAGTCACTAAACCAGACAGAATATACTATTTAGATTGGATGAACTAGTGAATATGAACTCTTGTGATTTGAGTCCTATGTAAACAGTTGTAAAGGGTTCAACAATACAGTTATAAGATATTGTCAATCACAGTATAGTTATCACAAAATTACTCTTTTAATCTGAGCTATTTTGAATGTAGTCTACCTTGGAGAAGCATGGACATTGTCTTCTTAACACTAATCAATTCTGGTGAGATAGTTGGTGGGTGGTTGATTATCTATCTGCAAGTAGGAGGAAGCCTGTAATCAAATTAATGCCTTGGGTTGTTTCATGTAATGTGATGGACTCTAATTATATGTGCTCATTTAAATGTAAATAAGCTAAAAATCAAATTTAAAAGGTTAATTTGCTCACTTCTTCCATATCTCCAGCAATATAGTCCTACTTGCAAAAGTTCTTTTGATCACAGCAGAAACTTCTATGGATGAGTGCTGCAGCTTAGACTGTCCTGCAAACAATAGCCGGCACACCGTGGTGTCCTCCATGTGCATTTGTCAGAATTTTTTCCCCATGTTACCTTTCTCTTCTCCTGAGAATGAGCTGTGGAAACAGAGAAAGCACCATTGCCCCTCTTGCTAAGATGAGAGGACCACTCTTTGACTCACCCACTTAACACTGGAAGCAGCCCTGAGGCTTAAATGGGATAATCTTGACTCAATTACAGACACCTTTCTTGGGTGAGAGATTTAAAAAAAGAAAAGGAAAATGTTTCTGGGTAATGGATTCTGAGAGAAAAAAATCACATTCTAAAACAACACTAGAAGAAAGGAGAGATATGTGGGAGGGGTTTTCTTCTTTTGTGAAATCATCCTTTATAACGATAGTTGAGGCTATATAGGGAAAAACAATATATTTATTTATCAGGGAGAAAGAGAGTCGCACATACCAGGAGTTAGAAGCTTGGCTGGCTTCCAGGAGAAAAGAGAGGGAGGCCCCTTTTCCTTTCACTACCTTTTATCTCTACCTTGACCCCGCCCTGTTGGGCAGGTAGCTTTGTGGGATTCACTCCTACAATCCTTTTGTAATTTTATGTGACAATTTCTTACAGGACAGTATAGTATGGTAAGAAAGGCTATGTTTGGTGATCAAATATACCTAGGAAAGCAAATCCCCTCCTCATCCCAGCAAGGCTGTTATTCGATCTGCTGGGAGGAGTGGCTAATTTGTAGTGAGAGAATAGCCACAGCTTCCTAGCTACCTGTTCACATCCTTGCACATTCCAGTTACCCTGGCATGCACTCATAGCCACCATTTCATAGTCCCCTGCCCTCCTTCTGTTGTGTATGCAAGCGAATGAGGGAAGATAAGATGGCTAGGTCTCATAGTCACTGTTTATGAGGACACACTCCATAATGCAGATTAACAGAGGGCGTTTAACAGATCAAACACACTGTGAAACATTCAACTGGAAAGCAAAGCTGTAAATCACATGAAATCTGTATCTCAAAGTACAAAGTGCTACTCATAAAATTTAGGGTCTCAAGGAGCCTGAAACAGCAAACACAGAGTCTGTATGTGTCTGAGCTAGGTCCTATGCATATGACATATGGTTGTGCAGCTTGGTGTCCTTGTGGGGCTCCCAGTAATTGAAGTGGGGATGTCTCTGACTCCTTTGCCTGTGCTTAGAGGTCCAGCCTCGATATGAGGGCTTGTGCCCAGTCTTATTGTATCTTGTTAAGCCATGTTCAGTTGATATGCCTGGGAAGCCTGCTTTTTGTTTTTAAAGGAGTCAGAGGAGGAGTTGATCTTGGGTAGAGGGGGAGGCAGAGGGAGGGCTTGAAGGAGTGGAGGGAGGGAAAACTGGTTAGGATGTAATGTATGGGAGAAGAACAAAAGTTAAAAAAATTCTATGTGTGAGTCAATGCCATTCCCAGTTACACATGAACACACAAAATGGTTGTGCTCTTTTCACTGGAGACATGATCCTATCTATCCATGTTTCACCTGTGCCTGCAGAACAAACTGTAGGAGGCCAATCCTCAACTGATAGATTTACAATGCAGCCTCTACACCTAAGGCTGAGGAAACATCATGGACGAGGAGGCAAGAAGAATCTAAGGAAGAAGACAAAGGCATCTGCTTCAAGACAGCATCTTCTATATATGACAAAGAAGTTGCACTTATGCTGTCTCAAAAATATTGTCACCTAAACAAGCTTTCTATGATTACAACAGCAATCTACATGCCAGTGTGTGTGAGGAAAATACTACTGTCAGATGAATGTTTACAGGTCATTAATTGGTTGCTGAGAGACAGAGAACTGCTCTTCTCCAGGAACAAGTTTCCTAATAATTATGTAGTCCCAAGCAATCAGCCTTAAACACACACACACACACACACACACACACACACACACACACACGTGCAACATTAATGAACTCAGAAAGTTATATGTGTAAGTATGCACACAACATACATACAGCACACACACACATAAATATGCACGTATGTGTACAGATGATTAACTGAAGAAGAGGAGTGTAAATGGAGTTCTTAATTGTCTAGATAATAAAAAACCAGAGTCATATATAGAGGGTAATATTGAGAGATCAGAGAGGAGCAAGTCATAGCACACCTTACCTCCCTAGCATCTCAGCAGACAATTGAGTGATTTCCTGTTTCTCTCTGCTTATATCCTGTTTCTACCCAGCTACCTCACTTTCTGTCTGTCTGTACAGACCTCCAGACCTCTTTAGTTAGCTAGTGGCAAGCTATGTTCTCTGAACCCCAAATAGGCTTTATTTGTACAAGCAAGATATCACCACAGAGGAAGTCATGATTATGAAAAAGAATGGGGGCAAAGACAAGTTGGAGGGAACAAAAGGGAGAAGTAGAAATGATGTGAATATAGTAATCGTGAGTGAAATTCTCAAAATATTTTAAATGTCAATTTAAAAATGAAAATTAATGAGAGTACTTTCCTGGAAAGAAAATTGGATGAATGAAGACTCAACTTCTAATAAATCTCAATTTCATATCATGCCAATGTTTTTATAACACAGGTGAAATAACTCATTTCTAATAGATTTTCTTTTATTTACACACCATCAATAATAGGCTTTTCTATTCATCCTATAAATAAGAAGTATTTAAAAGTGAAAACGACTATGAAAATGGTTTAGAACACTTTGTTTAAATATTCAGCATTCTCTCTGGTCATCACTATATTACAATCTCTCTCTCTCTCTCTCATGTGTGTGTGTGTGTGTGTGTGTGTGTGTGTGTTTATTTCTGTCTTTCATTTTGTTGACAAGACTAAGCTCAAAGCCATAGAGATAAGGCTATTTTTGTCTCCCCAGTGCTTGAATTAGTGGTATATGCCACCATGTTCAGTATACATGGCTATATTTATGATTCATATGTTAAGAATTCACTGAATAGTATAACTGAACAATATGTTATTAAGGTTTAATTGATTTCCTGATCCTATAGGAACTCTGATCTAGTTGATAATTAAAGGCTAGAATTAATAGCTGAAAAGTCTTAAATATTATTTGGAGACTTGAAGGTGATCCAACTTAAAAGAAAGGCAGCAATCTGATATGATATAAAACAAGAGGGATGACAGAAGTATCTTCATTATGAAACAGACATAATACGTAGGAAAGTTACAAAAGGCTGTAGGAATAGGGACACTGGCCTAGGAGGAAACTGTGAGGAAAAACGCTGATATGCATGATGTAGACGCAATTCCAAAGAGGAATGCCAACACAACCGTGTTAACTTTTCCCTCCTCAAAAGAATGATATTGAAAAGTTAAAGAGAATTCCTAAATACTCAAAGACGTTCAAAAGAAAAGGTTCAACTCTAGCTCCTTTGCCTACTATTTACCTCTCTATTAGTTTTATATATTATAAAGATACTTCCCAACACAGAGAACAAGAAAGCACTAGCCAAATTCACTGAAATTCTAAGTGGATTTTCAAACCAGACACTCTAAAGTTCCAAAGGAAGTAGGCTGTTCATTAACGGGGTTCTGATATTCATTACTGAGGCTCTACTAGCAATTGGCTATGATGACTCCTTAAAGGGCCATCGTCTTTATCAGTTCTGACCATGGAAGCCTTCTCTTATGATGGCAACATGCCTGTTGCAATTCTAAGCTTCACACAGTTAAAGCAGAAACACATATTCACATTATGATATTGCTGGCTAAAGTCTCAAGATCTATGCAAGCAGTTTGGTCTTTGATAACCAAAATATATCTTTTCACTGGGAGAGATATTCTGCTCTCAGTGTCAAGGGTGAACTTATTCCTGCTGAAACTTTGATTGCCATGTCCTTTGGTAAATGCAATGAAAAAATGTGTATAACTGACACTTCCCCCAAAAGACACCTGACTCCTTACCAGGAAAGGTTAAGTAGCAAGCAACCAACATGTATTTCCTTCTAATCTTTTCATTCTTAGACCTATGAAGCTCAGTGTTCTTTTATAAAAAATTATGTGATTGATTTTTTTGCCCACATGTATATATGTTATGTGCATATATGTGCTAGGTGTGTTCAGACATCAGAAGAGGCAGTCAGATCACCTGAAACTGAAGTCCTTGATAATTAACAGCCACCATATGAATGCGGAAAATGAAACCTAGAGCCTCTGCAAGAGCTACGAGAGCTTATATCTGTTATCTACCTCTCCTGTTTCAGACTTACGTCATTTCCTTGGTAGAAAATGGGCAATTATAAAATGTGTTTTCTAAGAGGTTATTTCCATGATAGAGTAACAATGGAAGCATCACTTGTTTATTCGCTTCCTATGCACAGTACAGCCATGCTTTCTCTCCACCTGACTCAGTTTTGGAAAAAGATTGAGGTTATAGTCTAATTACATTATTCCTTCCTTCCCTTGAGCCCAATCTTTTCTTCTATCTTAGCAAGGTTTTGATGGGGTTAGTTTTATAAAGAGATAGGATTAGTCAAAAATAAAATATTTAAACATCGGGGCTGGGGAAATAGCTCAGCAGGCAAAGTGCTTGTCACCAAGCCCTGAATTTGGTACCCTACACTCACGTATAAGCCAGGCATGGAACTATGTGACTGTACTCCCAGTCCTGGTAGGTGGAAATGGGAGTAGGTAAGGATCTTGCTTTGCCAGTCAGCCAAGCTGAATTGGAAACTCCAGGCTCAATGGAAGCCTTTGGGGGATTTGTATAAGAATGACCCTCATAGGCTACTTGGTTCCTAGTTTGTGGCACTGTTCAGAAGGATTAGAAGGTGTGGCCTCATTGGAGGAGGCATGGCAATGAGGCAGGCTTTTAGGTTTCAAAAGCCCTCACCAATATCAGTATCTTTCTCTCTGCTTCATGGCTGTGAACGGAGATGTATGTTCTCAGCTTTTGTCCCAGTGACATGCCTGCTGGCCTATTGGGCATGGTGGGACACACACAGGCAAGATTTCCAAAAATGTATGTGTACACACAAGCATATTTCACACGCACAAAAATTAAGTAGTAATACTAAAATATCCAAAGATTTTATATTAAATAATATGGTTATGTTCTATCTTAACAGCATCTATCATAGATTATACTTTGCTCCTGTCTGATTAAAATATGATAAAGGCCAATGTAGCTCAGAATATTTTAGCATGGTTTTACATTATAACACCATGCTACTAACAAGTTATACAACATTTCACGTGGTAGCAATGGTGTTGATATGCAGATAGAAAACATCCAGGGATTAGATGAGGAACTGGCTATCAAACTGAATTAAGAGGGAGGGGAAACAGCAGCTGGGATGTAATGTTGTTGTGGGAATATTTGTTCACACTGTAAAAAGTGTGTCTCTGCCTAAAGCACCACCTGATTGTTATAATAAAGAGCTAAATGGCCAATAGGCAATAGGAAGGCAGGGAAGAATAAGAGGGACTTTGAGGAAGAAAGAGAGAAACTGGGAGGAGGAGTCTAGGTATATATATATATATATATATATATATATATATGTATATATATGTGTGTGTATGCTAATTAAGGTATAAGAGCTAGGTGGGAAAAATTCTAAGCTAAGATCAGGCATGCATAATTAATAATAAGTCTCCAGATCATCATTTGTGGACTGGGTGTCCAAAGATAATGTGACGAGAAAGCTTTCTTGCTTCATGCATGAGGCACATAAATTTACATGGGACTTGGAAAAGCATAAAACGAAAGTCCCCAAGTGTTAGAGGAAGGCTGGAGCTTCAGGACCAGAGTAGCATCAAGGGAGCCATGAATGTAATGCCTGAGATGAGTGTCAGAGTGAGGCCACAGCCTCATGCCAGGAATGAGGAGTGATCGCCCTGTGAAACCACAGCAGAGGTTTCCACTAGTAGTTTCCAGAAACTATCACAAAAAAATGTCTCAGCCAGCATCTATTGTCATTTCTTGGCTGGAGACACCCTGCTACTACATCTACAAGGCACCCATAGCCCCACCTGCACCGCAAGAAGTAACCACCTGAGCATTGGTCCCACTTCCACCAGGAGGAGCCTTCACGAGAAACTCTGCTCTACTTGTGCCTGAAAGAGCAGCCAATGGAGCCACAGACCCCAACTATACCAACTGGATAAAGAGAGACCCCCTGAAGCAAAGCTCCACCTATACCAAAAAAATGTCCCTTTGACACATAATAATCAAAACAATAAATATACAGAATAAAGAAAGAATATTAAGAGCTGTGAAACAGAAAGACCAGGTAACATATAAAGGCAGAGTTATCAGAATTATATCTGAATTCTCAGTGGAAACAATGAAAGCCAGAAGGCCCTGATCAGATGTTATGCAGATACTAAGGGACCATGGATGCCAGCCCAGCTTTCAATAACCAAAGATGGAGAAAACAAGATATTCCTTGATAAAACCAAAGTTAAACAATACCCGTCCACAAGCCCAGCCCCTACAGAAAGTCCTAGAAGGAAAATGTCAACCCTAAGAAACTACCTATGTTCACAAGGACACAGGAAATAGATGAGCTTACAGTACCAAATACCAAAAAAGGGAATTGAACACACAATGCCATCACTAACAACAAAATCAAAAATAACTGGAACTAGTAATCACTGGTCAATAACATCCATTAATATAAATGATATCAATTAACCTATAAAAAGACACAAACTAACAGATTGGATTCAAAAACAGAATCCATCCTTCTGTTACATACAAAAAACGCACCTCAAACTCACAGACAGACATTACCTCAGAGTAAAGGATTGAGAAAAAATTTTCCAATCAAATGGACCTAAGAAACAAGCTGGTGTAGCTATCCTAATACCTAACAAAATAGACTTCAAGCTAAAATCAACCAAAAAGTTAAAGAAAGGCATTTTGTATTCATCATGGGAAAAATTCATCAAGAAGAAATCTCAATTCTGAACATCTATGCCCCAAATACAAGGGCTCCTGCATTTGGAAAAGAAGCATTACTAAAGCTTAAATCACAAATCAAGCCCTACACACTAATAGTGGTGAGACTTCAACACCCCACTCTCTCCACTGAACAGAGATACCAGACACAAGTTTAACAAAGAAATAAGAGATTATTACTCAAATGCATTTAACAGACATCTATAGAACATTCTACCCAAACACAAAAGAATATACTTTCTTTTCAGCACCTCACGGAACCTTATCAAAATCAGACTACATACTAGGCAACAAAGCAAACCTCAACAGATACAAAAAAAATTGGAATAAACCCCTGTGCCCTATCAGATCACCAGAACTTAAAGTTAGAATTCAACAGTGTGTGACAGTTGGGGGGCTTGGACAGTTTATGGGGCCACTGGCGGTGGAACCAGTATTTGTCCCTGGTACATGAACTGGCTTTTTGGAGCCCATTCCCTATGGAGGGATGCTTCGCTCAGCCTTGATACAGGGGGAAGGGCCTAGGTTCTACCCCAAATGATGTGACAGACTTTGATGATTCCCCATGGGAGGACTCACTCTCTCCAAGGAGTATATGGGGGTGGGTTGGGGAGGGGAGTTGGTAGAGGGAATAAGAGGACAGGAGGGAGAGGGAACTGGTATTGATATGTAAAATAAGATTGTTTTAAAAATAAAAAAAGAATCTTTCTTCTAGCCTCCACAAGTACTTGCTTGCATGTGATGCAGATATTCAAACACGAAAATATACACTTAAAATAAATCAATGAATCTTTAAAATGTAAAGTTTATCACCATATTCTATATAGACATACATTGAAATAGATATATAATTCATTTTATGTTACATTTTCTATCATATATATTGAATATTATAATTCAAAAATCTGTGTGCTAGATCTCCACTCATAAGCTAGTCATATGTGAGAATGTATTAGTAAAGAGAAATCTGTAAAAATAATTTGTTTACTTTTGGTCTTTAGTACATCTACTGTTCTATTTCCTGTGACTTTGGTTTGCTTTTATTTCTTTAAGGTGGAAGATGTGGTTTTTGACTTCAGGTCTTGATTCTATTTAGTACATAGAACTAGTCCTATAAATTTCCATCACTAGTGTTGTTGCTGTATCACATAAACTTTGATAGGCCCATGTACTTGTTTTCATTCATGTCAAAGTATTTGATAATTTCCTGTGAGTTTCACTTAGATCTATTATTTTTGCTTAATTATTTAATTTCTAGTATTGGTTTATAATTTCATTTTATTTCAGAAGAGTTTTGAATGATTTCAACCTCTTTAAAAAGAATTGAGATAGCTCGTTGGCTGATATCTGATCTGTCATAGGGAATGTCTCATACATGTTTGAGGATAATGTATATTCTGCTGGCATTCCATGGCTGTGTACTTTCATTGATTGCAGTGTTCTGTAATGGAATCTATCTGTTGCGGAGAAGTTTCCTTGATTAGGGGTGAAGATTACCATTCTCAACAGGAAGTAGGTGTTCTTACACTCCACTGCCAACTGATACATCTACAACATAACTCTGGTGCCTACACCTCAGAGTTCATTTTAGAAGAAGAAGAGACAGCAAGATTCTAAGAGACAGAAAACAGGGAGTTTGATGTGAGACAATGAATACTAGTAATGCCAGAAGGTACACCTTTACCAGGGACAGGTTACTTAGCTTCACAATTCAGTTCTTTTTTATTTTTTTGAGACAGGGTCTAAGTATGTAGTTTTGGCTAGTCTGAAACTTACATAGATATACCCACCTCTATCTCCTGAATGCTTGTATTAAAGATGTGTGTTACCATACCAGATTGCAATTCTATTCTTTTGTATCCATTTTGTGTTTATTTTCCTTTGGTGTTTTAATAGATTCACAGCTTTAATGGCACAGATATATACGATTGTCTTGCCTAAGTTGATATTCTATTGAGACTATCTTCTTATCTTCTCTGGTGCACAACTCTCCAAAGATGGTCTTAAAAATCCTTTATTACTGTAGAAATAAGCAATACTAAAGACCATAAGTGTTTTCTTCTTTTAGAAATAAGCAATACTAAAGACCATAAGTGTTTTCTTCTTTTTTTATCAAATTCTATTGAAGTCAAAAGAGATTTAAAATACCTCATTCTCAAGAGGGCTGAAAGATCCCTACTGGTCAACCTGGGTCCTCACAGTCCAGGCTGGCTGAAGGCGTCCACAGGACTGACAGACATCACAAGGGTGGATACCATTTTGATAAGCAAACACATGGTGGATAAAAGGAGAGAATGAGAAGCAGAACTGTTTGCGTGCTGTGGAGAGAAGCAGACCTGAAGAACCAAAGGCAGTGAGGAGCAGGCTGAGGTGGGAGCTCTGTTTGCCATGTAGGGCCAAGCTGCTTCTAACATCCATGTCTGGGTCCATAGTTCTACCATAGCAGGTATGTGTTTGGTATCCATGATCCATGTTGTCACCAAAATTCACAAGGATTCCAGGGGTCTAGTCAGCCACCTGTGGTCAAGTTAGTGTCTTAAAGTCATGTTGTTACTGGAGCCATGCTGATTTGAATGGCCCAGGGTCACAGTGATATCCAGGCCCAAGCTGCATCTGAGGTCTGTGTTGATGCCCATGGCCATGTTACCTCAGGAGGCTTAGGAATCACATATGCTAAAATCCAAGGGCGGTGCTGAGCTGGCCCTGTCTTTCTGGTGCTGGGATATCTGGCCCTGCCCCTCACTGGACACTGCAGCAGGAGATCTGGCTCCACTCCTCATGGGAGAGCTGACCCCCGTTCTCTGGAGGGTTGATCCCACCCCTCACCATGGGCGTGGGAGAGATGGCCCCAATGACATGAGCTTAGGAGGGCTGGATCTGCCCCTTACCTTAAAGGGGTGGACCTAGTGCCCCAGGTTGACCAGATTAGCTTCCACCTCGGGCTGGCTCACCCTAACATCTACTCCATCTGTGACCTGCTGGAGTGCATAAAGGAACTGGTCCTGCCAAACCATAGCCACAGGTTCTCCTTGACTCGGGGCAATAGCAGGATATCTGAGAAGAGTTTTGCTGAGGGTTCAGTGATGGTAGTATGCCAAACACCAGAGGCCTTTAGCCAGACCAAGGACTCATTGCAGTGAATGATTTTAGTGGGGCTGATTGGACAGGGTATACTATATGACACGGCACAGCCCCAAGTGCCACTAGGATGCGTGAAGAAGTGTTGGAGAGACTGGAGAGACGGAGGCTCATGGTGAGTTTGTTTTGTTTTACCTTGTATAAAATTTATTTGATGGGGTTTCTTTGCGGGGGTTACTGTAGGGGTAAATGGAGGATATGGAGGGACTGGGAGATGAGTGGGATTGAGGTACATGGTGTGAAATTCCCGAAGAGTCAATAAATAATTATGCCATATATACATACACATATATGTATATGTGTGTGAGCACGTTATTATTCTCTTTATCTTTCATTGCCAAGGAGATAAATATTAAAATAATCCAAAGATAAAATACTGTAAGCATACTCTAATAAGAACCAGTCTTTAAATATCACTGAAATTTAGTTTTGTTTGCTTAATCATATGTATTGCACTGAATGGCATTAGTTTACAAAGTTACTGAATTTGAGAACTACCTAACTCCAGTATTTTCAAATCTCTTATTTAGCTTCTTCAGAAGCCTTTATCTTTCTGTGTTTTTTATCTCAAAATTCACTACTTAGAGAAGACATTATTCTCCTTTTTGTTCTTTGCAAATTACAATGTGTCATTCAAATTCATTTTCTATACAAAGTATCAGAAAATTAGTTTTGAAGAAAAAACTCAACCTTATCAATAACATGTCCTCATGAAATTTCAAGAAAACTTAATGAACCTCAGTGCAAACTATACCTACCTAGTCAACTTTCTTATTGAATAGTCAGCTTTTCCTTCTATTCAGCAAGAACCCATCTTTTATTAAAAGGGATCGGCTTATTTTTATCTTATGTGCATGAATGTCTTTCTAGCATGTATATTAGTGCTCATGTATGTGCCATATTCTTGGAGTTCAGAAAAGGGCATGGAATCCCCTAGAATTGGAATTATTTATGGTTATTAGTCACTTTGTAGGTGCTGAGAACTGAACCCAGATCCCATGAAGAGCATCCAGTGCTCTTAACCTCTAATCCACCTTTTCAACCCACAATATCACCTTTGACTAATAAAATAGAAAATGAAAATATACAATGGAATAAAGAAAGCATGTTCAACAAATGGTGCTGGCATAACTGGATGCCAGCATGTAGAAGAATGCGGATCGATCCATGTTTATCGCCATGCACAAAACTTAAGTCCAAATGGATCAAAGACCTCAACATAAATCCAGTCACACTGAACCTCTTAGAAGAGAAAGTGGGTGGTACCCTTGAACGAATTGGTACAGGAGACAGCTTCCTGAACATAACACCAGTAGCACAGACAGTGAGATCCACAATTAATAAATGGGACCTCCTGAAACAGAGAAGCTTCTGTAAGGCAAAGGACACAGTCAGCAAGACAAAAAGGCAGCCCACAGAATGGGAAAAATATTCACTAATCCCACATCTGACAGAGGTTTGATCTCCAAAATTTACAAAGAACTCAAGAAGCAAGTCTCCAAAACACCAAAGGAACCTATTAAAAAGTGGGCTGCAGAACTAAATAGAGAGTTTTCAATAGGGGAGTCTAAAATGGCTGAGAGGCACTTGAGAAAGTGCTCAACATCCTTAGCCATCCGGGAAATGCAAATCAAAACAACTCTGAGATATGATCTCACTCCTGTCAGAATGGCTAAAATCAAAAACACCAATGACAATTTATGCTGGAGAGGATGTGGTGAAAGGGGGACACTCCTCCATTGCTGGTGGGAGTGCCAACTGGTTCAGCCACTTTGGAAATCAGTATGGAGATTCCTCAGAAAAATGGGAATAAACCTACCACAAGACCCAGCAACTCCACTCTTAGGCATATATCCAAAAGATGCCCATTCATACAACAAAGATGTCTGTTCCACTATGTTCATAGCAGCTTGATTTGTAATAGCTAGAACTTGGAAGCAACCTAGATGTCCGTCACCCGAAGAGTGGATAGAGAAAATGTGGTACATCTACACAATGGAGTACTATTCAGCAGAAAAAAATAATGGAATCATGAGATTCCCAGGCAAATGGATGACACTAGAAGAAACCATCCTGAGTGAGGTAACCCAGTCACAAAAAGAGAAACATAGCATGTACTCTCTCATATATGGATTTTAGACATAGATCTGGGGAGTGCCAGCCTACAATCCTACGGCCAGAGAGTCTGGGAAACAGAAACTTCATTTAGTGGCTGATGGAAGAAGAGGCAGACTCCCTTGGTTAAGTACTGAGCTGAACTCAAGAAAGCCAGTAACAGAGAGGGAGGACTGATGATCAAAGGGATTAAGACTGGGCTGGTTTAACCCCCCAGAAGCAGCTGACCAGACAAAGGTTAACTCTTGAATCCCAGGCATCAGCCTGGGAATCCAGCATGGGACTGATCAAGACCCCCTGAATGTGGGTGTCAGTGAGGAGGCCTAGGGAATCTATTGAGCCTTGGGCAGCAGATCAGTACCCATCCCAAGTATACACACGGACTTTGGACTCCCATAGAACAATGTGAGGTGCACTCTCACCCTGAACTCTTGGGGAAGGGTCTAGGCCCTGCCCTATATGAAATGACAGACTATGGACACCCCCATGGAGGGCCTCACCCTCCCTGGGGGAATGAGGGGATAACGGGGGGGGGGGGGTTGGGGGGAGGGCGCGGGAGGAGCGGAGGGAATGGGAGAAGGACCTGGAACTGACTTGTGAAGCAACCTTGTTTCTTATCTAAATTTAAACTGGAAAATAAAATATAAAAAATTACAATAAAATGACAGCAATGAAAAAAATAAATAGGAAAATGTTTAATATCAATATAAAAAGATTTTTAATCATGTTTTTTCTGTGAAAAAAAATAAAGTAGAAAATGTAGAAAATACATCTTTTAATTCTGTTTTATGAAAATTGCTCACTAAATTAATGACTTTTTATACATCACCTGATACATTCCCTTTTTACCTTCTATATGATCATATTTAGAGATGTGAATCCCCTTTCTCAAGTGAACTTCAATCCAGACCATGAAAAAACTCAAAGGCTCTTGTTTCGTTTGTACCTTTAACCCCGTGCCAGGCATGATTTGCTTCTCTGGGAGTATTGACCATGGAATCCATAGAGGCTGCAAAATCATACTTGTGGGAACTCATTCAGCCAATAGTCTTTGAGGTATCAGTACATTTGGAGGGTGTCTCAGGTGCTATGGGTGGACTAGGGGCAGGCTGGTGCCTCTTGGGTGGTGGTTAGAGAGATGAGAGCAGCATCCTGCACCTCCAGGGTCGCCATATTGATGCTAAACTTAGTGTGGACACACAATTGGCATAGCACACTACAGCAGAACTCCTGGACTCAAGTGATCCTCATGTTTCAGCCTCCCAAGTAGCTGGGACTAGAGACGTGCACCACGATGCCGGGCTAGCTCAGTCAGTGGAGCATGAGACTCTTAATCTCAGGGTCATGGGTTCAAGTCCCACATTTGGCACAAATTGTAGCTAGAGCTAGGAAGTTCATGAACATCTGGATAAAAAATTTCAAATATTTATTTGGTGAATGCTTACACAATGAAGGTAAAACATCACCGCAGTCTTCTCCCTGGAGGCACAGGATGCTGCTCTCAGCTACCTGACCACCACCCAAGAGACAGCCAGCCTATTGCACCTGAGACACTGTCTCCAAAGAGTCTGGTACCACACAGACTTTTGGCTGAATGAGTTCCCACAATGCAAACCGTTTATTGCCACTGCACTTGGATGCCTAACAGAACTACAGTAACACTGTACTGCGGAAGATGTCATATATTTTGAATATAAAACACAGAAAACTCAAGGTGAGACTCACTTGGATAATCAACTCACTGTTTTCGAGGTGCTATGCAGGGTGCTAGAGCAGAAAATCATTACTGGTCTTACAAAGCAGTGAACTTGTGTAGTACAATACTGACCCACCAGAAAAGATGTGTCCTCTGAAACCACCATGTCATGGTGGTTGAAGGGATAATCATTGGCTCTCTTATTATATTTGAGACCCCTGTATGAGAGGAGATAGATGGCTCATAGTGTAAACCTGGTCAAAAGGCTGTGGCTGAAGAAATCAAGGAACCTAGGGAAGAGTTTATTATTGTTGTTTTGTGAAATGACCATATAGTCAAACTGCCTTCTAATTATATATATATATATAGTTCTGTTCTAATTTTGATCAAAAAGCTTCTTCTACTTTCTTGTTTTCTTTTTTTACATTAGGTATGGTTAATGTAGAAATGTGTAACTGATAAGGTGCTAAAAATACACAACTGTTGCAGGTTCACTCCTATGTAGACAGCCATGTTGCCCCCTCCAAGCTCTGTAAACCAAAGAAGACATAGAAAACTGTGAGCGTCAATAAATAAAGAGGAATACCATATCATGTTGTCTTCTGGATATGGCATTTTAGCTGTCATCATGAATGCACAGTAGTTGTGGTTACCTGCACCCAAACTGCACACAAGCATATGAAGGCAGACAGGTCACTGGGTAGAAGAAGGGAATAATTAAGAGAGATAGGAAGATAAGGGGGATGGGGAGTGGATAAGGTTCCACTACATTGTTTGTATGTCTCTTAAAACTGTAATGTTCAAACACCTCTCTCACAGCTATAACAACTATAATACATAAATATAAACAAGACTGAGGGCCGATTAATGAAGAATTATCGAAAATGTTCTAAGTAGTGTGTGTGCGTGTGTGCCTGTGTGTGTGTGTGTGTGTGTCTGTGTGTTAGCATCAGAATCCATTATTGACAGTATGATACCAAAGCTGGTCATCTTGAGGAGTATTCTGCCTTACAACTTTACAGCTGCCTGTGGTATTATCTAATGTCCACTCCACCGTCAGAGTATTGAAGAGACATCATTTGTTAATGCACAAGCTCCAAAGTCATTCCCTATCTATTACCTAATATAATAAGGGCCATCTAAATCTCATTTTTTTGCAGAGTGAAAATCAAAACCTCTTCTCAGGTATACTTTGCTTTCCATCTGGAAGGAAACAAGCCTGCCAGTTTTAAAATAACACCTTTCCCATGTTAAAAAAACACCTCCTTGCCAGCACTCTGCTATATGCCTCTCGTTCTCGATAACACAATTTTATCATACCCAAGTGAGAGTTATCAAAGAAATAGCATTTAAGTCAGAAATTATACATTGAAAGAGATGACTAATGCTTGGTAATAAATTTCAAATTACTAAAACTTGGCAGATTATTGTTTTTTATTTTAATAGATGGTATTCTATATGCCATTTTTTCAAAATGGAATTGAATTTGCTCCACGTCCTCATCTTCAAGAGTTTGAGAGCTATCTAGTTTGAGAGGTTGGAGAGTCAACTTGTTTTACTAAAAATGGCATAAATCAAACCTTTGGTGTGCATATATTATACAAAGATTTCTAACTGACTTGCACAAAGAAGAACTTTCAGGAGGGATATTAGATATGGATTTGGAACAGCTGGGCTTTAGAAATTAAAAATTAAGGTAATCTTGAAAGGCAAGCAGCAGGAGGCACAGCAGCTTGGACATCTGCTGCCAGTGCAGTCGCTATGGTGACAACTCTTCAAACTTTCCTTCCATCCTGGTGACACTTGCTCAAGATTTATGTTGTAAAACGTTATCATGTAGGAATGTCCTTCCTGCATGCTTGTCTGTGCACACATTGCATGCCTGCTGTTTGCAGATGCAGGAGAGACTGTTGGATCTCCTGGATCTTAAGTTATAGACTGCTGTAAGCTTCTCCATGAGTACTGGGCTCAGGTCCTCCAGAAGGGCAGTGAGCGCTCTCAATGGCATGGAGCCTTCTCTCTAGCCTCACTTGCTCAAGATTTATAATCACAGGGAAGAGCATATATGTTAGATCTTAAGCTAGTTACTACCTCCCTGAGATCTGAGAAGAGAAACCAGGTTCCCTGAAGCTACCACAGTCCAAGCTGAGACAAAAACCAGAAAAGTCTTCCCAGGGAAAAATGATGTCATAGAATAAAAACATAGCTGTAACAGCTCCCTGAAAAAAAATGAAACAATGTTTTACACTTAAATACTTGATTGTCATACATTATAACTTATCCAGTCTGTCTATTTTCATAAAAGCAGGAGGTCTGAGTGGGACTAGAGTAAATACATAGGGTTCAGTGTTAAACTCCTTTCCATCCTGTCTTCTCCCAGAGACCTTATCAGGAACTTGGATGAAGCTAGTCTCTAACACATGGTGAGAAATTTTCGTTCTTGTTCTCAGGAACTTTCTCAGATCCACAAATATGGTTTCTTTAGGATTGTTGAATGCAGTGACTCTTAAACACCTTTCCTTTATTTTGCTAAAAGAAAATCAAGGTTGTGTAATTATGCAAGCTCTCTTCTGCATAAATGACTGTAGTGGAGAATAGCAGCTCTGGGAAGCAGCATGGAAATTTGCAAGGACATGCTCTAGCTAATGTTCACCCAATGATAGTCCCCACTTTTTAGTTATTAAAAGGAATTTTTATGAATGGTTAGACACAGACCAGGGTATCAGAGACGTTCAGGTCCCTGGACACATTTTGAGCATCAATAACAACTTTTCAAACAGTTTCAACTTCTTAGCAAGTTTGAATTTTTTATGAGAAATAGAAACTTTTGTGGAGATAATGAGTTAAACTTTTATGAGACAGCTGACTGAAAAAGCTTCTATTTTTGGCTCCAAAATAAAACCTGCCAAATATTTGAAATGGAAGAGTAATTCTAGCAAAATAACAACAACACTAGTCTCTTCAAAATATTTCAGCAGCAAAAAATAGAGTAAAATTTAAATATTATGTTGTACATTAGGGCAGCTGACCTAAACAAGAGGGAACACATGGACCCCAGACTAATGACTGAGGGGCCAGCATGGGACTGATCCAGACACCCTCTCACCGAACCTGGGTGACAGAGAGGAGGCCTCAGCAATCTGTGGGACCTGGCAGAGTGGAGCAGTATTTATTCCTGGCATACAGAAAGACTCTGGGAACCCATACCATGTGGAGGGATGCTCTCTCAGCCTGGACACATGGGGAAGAACCTAGGCCCTTCCCGGGATGATGTGACAGACTCTGAAAATCCCTCATGGAGGCCCTTGCCCTCCCTGGGGAGAAGAGGAGGGATTCTGTCTCTGTACCCATTCTGTTAGCCTGTGTCATTTCATAGACAAGTTAAGACCGTTAATATTGAGGGAGATTAATGACCACTGATTGCTAATTCTTGTTTGTTTTGACTTTGTTGTTGTCAGTGGTACTGTGTGAATCCCTCTTGCTTCTTTTCTTTTGGCTGTTGGTAAAGTGGGATTATCTATTGCGTATGTTTTTTGGTTGTAGTTAACTTCCTTGGGTTGGAGTTTTCTTTGCAGAATTTTCTATAAGGCTGGACTAGTGGATATGTATTGTTTAAATCTGTTTTTTCATGGAATATCTTGTTTTCTCCACCTATAGTGATTGAAAGCATTGCTGGGTTTAATAGTCTGAGGTGGTATCCGTGGTCTCTTATTGTTGGTGGAATATCTATCTAGGACCTTCTGACTTTCAGAGTTTCCATAGAGAAGTCAGGTTTAATTCTAATAGGCCTGATTTTATATGTTTCAAGAATTCTTGAAATGCACAAGGGTCCTAATGCATTAGGAAACATTATTCTGATTATTTTTCTCACTCATAGAAATGTTAATGAATGAGAACAGCAGATTTTAAACCAAAATTTTATTTTTTAAGAAATATAGTTTGTAGTAGTCCATGATTTTTAACTTCAGATACATTTCATAGAGGATCATGCATCATCTGTTTGAACGTACAGACACTGACCCACTGACCTTGTCTTTATACAAGGGTCACTTTTAAATCTTTCTATGTGGGTAGAACTTATCATGCTCCGTCTACCTTTTATTATTTGCTATATCTAAACTCAACTACTAATGGTTTTTAAGAAAGAGCAATATAATTATATAAATTACCTCAGAATGATGGTAGTTGAACATTTCTTTCTTTTTAGGGGTGGGGAACTGAAGCTTCAAGCTGAAGATCAGAGGAGCAAAATAGCCAGCCACTAGCTCTTCCCTCCCTCAGACTGACAGGAGCTTCTGGTTCCAACAAACCTCAGACTGAAATCCCAGACTGCTATGTGACTGGAGAAGCTTGAGACTGACTACTGAAGTCCCTGCTCCTATCTTTTATATCTCTCTAGTGCTGAGATTAAAGACATGAGCTCTGTTACTCTTTTAGACTGATTTAAATCTCATGTAGTCCTAGGTGGCCTTGAACTCAGGAAGATCCATCTGCCGTTGTCTCCTGAGTCCTGGGATTAAAGGTGTGTGCCACCACTGTCTGATATCTATAGCTTGAGATTGATCTTGCTTTCTGAATCCTCAGGCAAGTTTTAATAAATCATAAATAATACATCACCACAATTCCCTTTTTTGTTCAATGTAAAAAGAAAAACTACTAACATAAGAGCTATGTACAATAAGTACATACAATATATACAAGCAATAAGTTCATCATTTCTCTTTTTTGATGTCAGTTTGTGTTGTTGCTTACATTATCTGCCCTTAAGACTCAGATGCTGCTGGGGTAAAGTGGTATATCATATTGAAATCGTATCTTTATACAATCACCAATGAATATTCTTCGAAAATTAAATTTTCTTCTTGCCAATGTATCGTTAGAGCTAAGTGCCTTTTTTCTACACTAAGTATTTCTAAACTTAATAAGTTTATATACTCAGCAAGTGTTTGTTTTATAAACTACCTAAACTTATTACTACGACAAAGTACCTAGGTATAGAGTCTTGTGAAAATGATCATCTATGAGTAGGAAATCTCTCAGCCTCCTATATTAAAAGGAATGCTCATCTCTGGTTTTACTATTAAGGTAAGAGTGCTGAACATTTCTTCTAGGCAAAAATTGCAGAATTCCTTGACTAGTAAGCTATGCAGCACTAAAGAATATTACTTGGCCACTGAGTTTAGCATCAAGCTCTTTTTAGCACTCCACTCACATCTGAGAACTATCTATGGCTCATTTTCTTTTTATATTCCATTCAGAAATGACAGAGACAGCTGTCTAGACAGTCACCCAAAGTTCCTCTGCAGTGTTGGAGTATCCATCCCTGGCATACAAGTGTAGGATATCTGACAGGCATTTCTGTGAAGCAGGAATCTTGAAGTCCTGGCATACCTTGTCTTGGCAAATTTCTGCAGTAGACTTCCCTTATGTCTTTCTTGTTCAATTTGGATATTATTGTGGCAGTTGCTTGCTTTGTACTTTCTGTTTACTCAGGTAATATTATATCCTTCTCAGGTCTCTGATGGGCTTGAAGACTAGATAGTTATAGTTTTCCTTGTTCAAGTAAGAAAATCACAAAAGATATGCAAATCTTCTAAAGGTTGAAAAATACAAAAACTTACCTTGTTTGTCTAAGAAAATGTTTTGAGGTCTAAGAAGAAACTTTTAGGCTAGCAATACAAGTTATTATAGAAAGTGATCTATGTATAAAACTTTGGACTCATGAAGACAGGAGAAATAATTGAATACTTTCCCCAAATTTGCCAAATACAAATGGACTGGACATTGTGAATGTAATTGTTGCCTGATAATTATTCTTGTTATGTACAGTTTTACTGTGTTAGAATTAAAACCTTTCCTTTTTATTAAGAAAAAACAAGTGAAATATTGTGGACAATCTTTTTGTACACTGGTATCTACCAAGGTACCTTCTGATTAGTTTAATAAAGACATGAATGTCCAATAACTATGCAGGAGAGCATAAATGGGACTTCAGGCAAAGATAGGAACTCTGGGAAGGAATCAGAGAGGCACAGATTTTTTATCCAGATGTAAATATAGACAGATGTTCAGTGTGGTGGATGGGTAATGAGTCATGTAGCAGAATGTAGACTAATATAAATAATTTAACTTGAGTTTTAATAGATAGTTGGGAATAAACTTAAGTTAAGGTCAATCTTTCATATTAAAAAGAAAAACTAAAGATTTCATTCAGTTTTTCTTCACACTCCTCTTCATATTCTTAGGTTTATCCTCACCTTCTCCAACAATATAAAAAATATCCATTTCTTGGCTATTCACCAAGCATTATAGCTATGACTTATTCTTTCTACACCTGCCATCCCTGTTGCCACATCTTTTAGCACAAGGCATCCTTCCATTGCTTCTGTTCTGCTGACGTCCCATATTCCTCTCAGTGTTCAATATCCATGCATTCGTAGATCAGGAAAATGTTTTAAGCCATATGTTGTGGCATGCTTCTAGAATCAAGGCACAAGGGTGGTCAGGGCAGGAAGATTGTGCACTGGAGGGCAGCCTGAGCTATGGAGAGGGCACCTATATTAAAGGAAAAATAAAACAAATATGTTTTAAGCAAAATACTGGATGCCTAGGTAGGTAGAAGTTAAAGTGACAAGGAATATTGTGAATAAATTGGTACAGTTATTGCTTGCAAGTGCATGGGGGAAAGAGATTCAAATGGCACTGTGAAATAGATAGCTCTCCTCAGGCTTTCATGGACAGAAGAGTTATAGACATTTGAAACTGAGGAAAGGGGCATTCGAGTATGCTAGGGCTGCACAATACAATAAAAGCTAAAAGTTGGGAAATCTGTTTTCTTATAGTTCTGGAGACCAAAACAGCAAAATTTGGTATGGCCAATGGTATAGTCACTCCTGCAGTCAACTTTCCAGACTTTCTTGGCCCCACTCTTATTTTGTCTGTACATGGACATGTGTATATAGCCTTTGCTTCTGTGACATAAGTCAGATTGGATTTATCAGCCCACAAAAATGGTCTTACTTCACTTAGCAACTACAAAAGTTTTTTCTACACATATGGCTATTTTGAGGTACTCTGTTGAAAGTTGAACATATGGATTTCATGAAGGACAAGTGTAATCAAATAAAGGTACTTCATTTATTTCCATCTTTAAAAATATATGTATCTTATATTATACCTTCTAGTATTGAACAGTGGCTGTGAAAATAAATGAACTGGAAGGGTTTTAAGTATCATTAAATTTTTAAATAATCTGAAATATTGTAGTAAAATTATTTTAGCAGTCTGAAATTCATATTGATAAGGTTAATGTGTGCTGAAAATATACTTAGAGCTTTCTTATTGGATTTTTAGAACCAGAGCTGTTTTACTTTATCTTGCCTGTATTTCGATTCCTTTATCTCTTCGGGGTATGTTCATGATCAATTACTGTAGGTCCTCCACTCTGCTATACTAAGAAAGTATAAACTTACTCCTACCACACTACTTGAAGATGGAGGTTTTAGAAGGTGAATAGGAGAACACAGTAATCAGGATGAATGGTCATGATTTAACACCACTGGGTCCACAAGAGAAAGAGATTGTGAAACTACTTAAACATACACGAATGTTCTCTGCTTGTTGTCATGTGATGTCTTGTGCCATCTGGAACTCAAGTAGCAAGAAGGACATCACCAAATGCACTCTGAACCTTCTGAACTCTGAGTGAAATTGACCCCACCTGAGGTATTTTACTGTAAGTGTTAGACAGTTTTCTGTCATTTTGATAATACTTTCCAAAAAACAACTTAGAGGAAGAAATGTTCAGTTTACCTTGTGGTTTCAATGCACAGTGAGTAGGTTTTACTGCTTTGGTCCTGAAGCACAGGAGAATATTGCAAATTATAAATGAACAGACTACATATTTTCTTTAAGGCCAACACATTTTCTTTTCTCTTCTATTGCTGTAAATCCTTCTTAATGAACCAGCCTTTATATTCTTAAGTAATAAGTATTTAAATGCTGCATAATAATAGATTAAAGGTAAATATATGCTTAAATTAATGCTAGATGCTTTCATGACTCACAAAAGAAGTTAGGAAAAGGAAATGAAAGTACATTTGAGCAATTACGTAAGATGTCTTTTTACCCTGTACCACCACCAACCCAGGCCTGCTCCAGACACTTTTCCCACCAAATTTGTACTCTACCTTTAACTCAGGAAAAAGTAGTGATGGCTGGGAAGGGGTGTAATTGTCATTTGGGATATACCTGAATCATGTTTTCAGTTTAATAAAAATGTAAAATTTTTATACCAGGATTTTTTTAAATTTTATTTTTAAACTTAAATTTAAATTAGAAACAAGGTTGCTTCACATATCAATTCCAGGTCCCACTCCCTTTCCCTCCTCTCCTCCCACACTCTCCCACCAACCCGACCAATATCCCCTCATTTCCCCAGGGAGGGTGAGGCCCTCCATCGTGGTGTCCATAGTCTGTCATTTCATCCAGGGCAGGGCCTAGACCCTCCACCGGGAGTCCAGGGTGAGAGTGTATCTCTCATTGTTGGATGGGCGCCCAAAGTCCATTTGTATACCTGGGATAAATACTGATCTACTACCCAAAGCTCAATAGATTGCCTAGGCCTCCTCACTAATGACCACATTCAGAGGGTCTTGATCAGTCCCAGTCCCATGCTGGAATCCCAGCCATCAGTCAGGTCAACTGTTTCTGGGGTTAAACCAGCCCAGTTTTAACCCCTTTGCTTATCAGTCCTCCCTCTCTGTCACTAGATTCCTTGAGTTCAGCTCAGTGTTTAGCTGTGGGAGTCTGCCTCTGCTTCCATCAGCCACTGAATGAAGGTTCTGTTTCCCAGACTCTCTGGTCATGTGATTGTAGACTGGAACTCTCCAGATCTATGTCTAAAATCCATATATGAGAGAGTACATGCCATGTTTCTTTTTTGTGACTGGGTTACCTCACTCAGGATGGTTTCTTCTAGTGCCATGCATTTGCCTGCAAATCTCAGGATTCCATTGTTTTTTTCTGCTGAATAGTACTCCATTGTGTAAATGTACCACATTTTCTCTATCCACTCTTCAGTTGAGGGGCATCTAGGTTGCGTCCAAGTTCTGGCTATTACAAATAATGCTGCTATGAACATAGTGGAACAAACATCCTTGTTGTATGAATGGGCATCCTTTGGATATATGCCTAAGAGTGGAGTTGCTGGGTCTTGTGGTAGGTTTATTCCCATTTTTCTGAGGAATCTCTATACTGATTTCCAAAGTGGCTGTACGAGTTGGCACTCCCACCAGCAGTGAAGGAGTGTTCCCCTTTCACCAAAACCTCTCCAGCATAAACTGCCATTGGTGTTTTTGATTTTAGCCATTCTGACAGGAGTGAGATGGTATCTCAGAGTTGTTTTGATTTGTGTTTCCTGATGGATAAGGATGTTGAGCACTTTCTGAAGTGCCTTTCAGCCATTTTAAACTCCTCTATTGAGAATTCTCCAGTTAGTTTTGTAGCCCACTTTTTAATTGGATCCTTTGGTATTTTGGATACTTCCTTCTTGAGTTCTTTGTAAAATTTGGAGATCAGCCCTCTGTCAGATGTGGGTTTAGTGAATATCTTTTCCCATTCTGTGGGCTGTCTTTTTGTCTTGCTGACTGTGTTCTTTGCCTTACAGAAGCTTCTCTGTTTCAGGAGGTCCCATTTATTAACTGTGGATCTCAATGTCTGTGCTACTGGTGTTATGTTCAGGAAGCTGTCTCCTGTACCAATTCGTTCAAGGGTACCACCCACTTTCTCTTCTAAGAGGTTCAGTGTGGCTGGATTTATGTTGAGGTCTTTGATCCATTTGGACTTAAGTTTTGTACATGGTGATAGACATGGATCTATCCACATTCTTCTACATGCCGGCATCCAGTTATGCCAGAACCATTTGTTGAAGATGCTTTCTTTTTTCCATTGTATATTTTTAGCTTCTTTGTTGAAAATCAGATGTTCATACATGTATGGGTTAATATCAGGGTGTTCAGTTCCATTCCATTGGTCTACCTGTCTATTTTTGTGCCAATACTAAACTGTTTTCAGGACCACAGCTCTATAATAGAGCTTCAGGTCAGGGATGGTGATGCCTATACCAGGATTTTTATATCAGGATTTTTTGTTCACGGTAATATGCTTCAAAACATTGTTTCTGTAGAAATGAATTGTGGGGAGATTAAGTCAAACATAGAAAATTATTATCCAGCCTAGTACTTAGAAGATTAAAAGAAAACAAACTCAATGCTTATTTGAACAGATTCCTGCTGCAAATGTCTCAATTCCCACTCCAACATTCTCTCTGCTTCTATCTTATTGCAGAGAGCTGTGGAAAGTATTCACTTTTCTCCCCAGAATATTCTCCTTCTACTTTTCATGATAACAAAATGTCTCCTTGGAAATGGTATATAATCCTGTCCTTCAGCCTGAGTGCAGCTGGCTAATTTACCTCCCTCGGTTACTGCACTGTGACACAGACCAAATAATCCACAAAACTTGGTAACCATAACCCACCACATTGCGATACAGACAGAAAAAGCCACAGATGAAATTGAAGTTAACTATTAAAGTACTGAAAGCAAGACTATAGTGACTGCTTGATTTGCATAAACTTTTAAATGTTCCAGTATTTCTAACAATGCACACATCTTGCAAGGCATGCTTTAGAGCAGTAGCTGTCATTTACTGGATATCAGGAGTGATTATACTGCTTCTTTTCATTTTACATGCATTTCATTGCTCATAAAACATGCAAACACCCAGAAAATATTCCAAAAAATACCTAAGTACCCACTGCTACAACATGCAATGAACATTATGACAAAATTCAATGAACATTATGACAAAATTCTTTATCTATCTAGATGAATATGCATATCTATACATGTGCATCCATAATGTGAGATAAATATAATATGTATATGCTAAATCATTTGAAAATAAGTAACAGCTTTTACAACATTTTAAAACTTTAATATGTATTTCATAATAATAACCATAATGCCTTAGTCAGATATTAACAATAATTTTCTAATACCCAAAAATTTAGATAGACAACATTCTAAATTAGGAGGAAATATGAACTAATCGAGGGGTCTAATTAGTTAGTTGCCAGACTCCATTTCCCAATAAACCTTGCTCACCCTGTTTCTTCCATGTGGAAGGGGCTAGAATTCTTTTCTCCTTTTATTTAAAATAGGTTTTTTCCTCACATACTATATCCTGACTCCAGTGCCTCCTTTATTCCTAATTCATCAACAGCTCCCCTCCACCTCCTTTCTGTCTCTCATTAGAAATCAAGAAACTAGGCTTCTAATGGATAACAATAAAAAGTAAAATAAATTAAGATGAAACAAAATTAACACATTGGAATAAGACAAAACAATAAAAAAGAAGTAAAAGCCCAAGAAACAGATATAGATGCAAATATCCACTTGTTTACACACTCAAGATCCCATAAAAATACTAAATGTGCAAAGGACCTGAAAGATAACTTACAGGACATTATGAGAGAAGGGACATCCAAAGATGCTGCTAGGCTTGTTTTCTGTTGATGACGTATTGCTGGGCATGAAGCCTACCCTAAGAGTAGCTTGTTTCTCAAGTGACTCTTCACTATAGGAAACTAATCTTCACTTGCAGTAGAGATAGCTTTTGGGATAGGGATTGGGACATGTGTCTGTCCACTTCTCCTTTCAGCTTTAAGTCCATGTGCAGAGCCATGTGGGCCTTGTGCATGCTCCCTCATTCCCCATGAGTCTACACATAGGTCAATCCTGTTGTGTTTGTTAGAGGGCCTTCATTTCTTGGTGTCTCCATCACTCTGTCTCTTACATTCTTTCTGTTACCTCTTCTGCAGGATTTCCTGAGCCTTGGTTGAAGGGATTTGATGGAGACATCCCTTTTCAGATTGAGTGTTCCAATGTTTCTCACTCTCTGCATAGTGTAAATCTGTTGGTGTCTGTGTGTGCTTCCAACTCCTGAAGAAGAAAGTTTCTCTAGTGATGGTTGAGTCATTAGAGGTTATTTTATTGCTAGGCTTTTGTTTTATTGATTTTAGAACAGTAATATTTGATTTGCCCTCGGTCCTTGGGCGTTCTAGTCTCAGGCTCTTAATCACCCAATCAGTGTTGGGCATAGGTTTCATCTCACAGAGGTACTTTAAGCAGATATTGGTTGACTACTCCCACAAACTTTGTGCCATCTTACAGGAACCACACCATTGTAGATTAAAGTGTTTGTGACTACATTGATGTTTGTGTTTCTCTTGATACCATGCAGGGTTTCTTCCTAGACCAAAGATGCTAGCACATAGGTTAAGGTTTTAGGCAGGCATTAGTTCAACTTCTCAACGTTCAATGAGGTATATAGGTGCTGTCTTCCGAAGTGGAGCCTTGCCATCAATTTGTGGAGAGCAACCTGTAGTCTTGGCAACAGACTGGGTTGTTTGGTCATTCCCACAGAGTCCCTTTGGCCAATCACTCAATGAGAAGTAACCTAATTCTGGCACCAGAAGCTTCTAGTGACAAAAGATGTCCAGTTGAGTCTCTGTTTCCCCCATTATTTTGTAATTTCATTTACATAGCCTGCATACATGCATATATTTTAGGAGTCTTCTACTGTGCTAAGTTTCTGTACTAGCTATACAGTTGTCTGTAGGTGTCTCTGCCAACATTCTGTTGCTCTTCACCTTCTTCCCTTAAAGAAACCACTTGATGTTCCCATTCCATTAGCTCTACATCCATCCATAACTATCTATCCTATTTCCATTTCCTAAGGTGATCCATCTGTCCATTCAACCCCAAGTCCCTGATTCTAAACTAACCTTTGTGATTATACAGATTGTATCTTGATTATCATTGACCTAACAACTAATATCCACACATAAGCAAATACATATTACATTTGTCTTTCTGAATAGGTTACCTCACCCAAGATGAGCTTTTTCTTGTTTCATCCACTTGCCTAGAAATTTCATAATGTCAGTTTTTGAAGATCTGAGTAATACTCCATTGTGTAAAATACCACATTTTCTTAATCCATTCTTCTCTTGAGAGACATCTAGGTTGTTTACAGTGTGTAGCTATTATAAATAGAGCAGCCATGGACATGATTGAGGAGGTCTTTGTGTGTTGGGCCCCAACCCCATGGGGTCTCTGTGAGTTTCTGGTCAGCCTACAAGTGCAACTTGTTTTCCAGTCCAAGTGCTTTCTGTTTTCTAGTCCTGGCTTACTGCCCTGGCCTTGACCCTCTGACATCAACATCTAGCAGGAGGAAAACATGTTCTCTTCTACCTGGGGTTTTTCCATTTTGCTGTAAACCTGTATATAAAGCTCCTCCCTCTTACAAAAGGGAGATCTCTTAGCACTTGCAATGAAGACACACACATACACACACTCTCCTGGCAATAAAGGCAACACATACATTCTCTTAGTACAAACAAGTGGACGTCTGATCTTTCTTTCCCTGATACCTTGGAGTTGCTTGCAGTGGGCGCGGCAATTGGAGGTTCCACTGAGATCCAGAGAGACTTGGAAAGACTGGGAAAGATTGACCAGATAGAAGACTCAGAAAGGAGAGACTCAAGAAAGAAAAGAATTAAAAACAGGTACCTCAACTACTAACAGTAAAATTAAATGATCAAACCTCCAGGCTTTGCTTGAGAGATCACCTTCTAAGGAGAAGGTGGATTGGATTAAATCTCCAGGCCTTCCCCCAACACTAAGGTCGGGAAAGAAAGGGGAACCTGAGAGATCACCCTAGGTTGGAGGGTGGATTGAATTAAATCTCCAGGCCTTCGCCTGACACCAAGGTCAGGAAAGAAAGGGGAACCTGAGAGATTGCCCTCAGTTGGAGGGTGGATTGGATTAATTCTCCAGGCCTTCGCCTGACACCAAGGTTGGGAAAGAAAGGGGAACCTGAGAGATTGCCCTCAGTTGGAGGGTGGATTGGATTAAATCTCCAGGCCTTCGCCTGACCCCAAGGTTGGAAAAGAAAGGGGAACCTGAGAGATCACCCTCAGTTGGAGGATGGATTAAAAGTGGGTAAACTAAAAATTGGTAATAGTTAATAAACGAGGTACTGGTATTAAGTAAAAAAAAGGAAAAGTTAAAAATATATGAAATGAAAAATACACAGAGAGTCTGGATACTGTGTACAGTTGTTTTGTCTTTAAATTGTTTAATTGCTAAGAAAGGAACAAAAACTGCTAAAAGACAATTGATTATTAATGTTGCTAAATTAATCCAACTTGCATGTTTTAAAAATGCTTTGACTTCTAAATTTAAATATAAGGACAGGTTACTTGGGAAAAGAATTTCTGCTTTTGTTTCCACAGGACATAAAAAGCTGTGGGTTCCTTCCAGACTAGTATGGTTTGATGAAGCAAGACCACCTGAAGCAGTGGCCCAGGTGATCCAACACATAAAACAGCTGAGATGATGCAGTCTTACAGACCACAAAAACAAGAACTTCAACAGGTTTCTGGGTTTTTTCTTTTGTCATGATCCCCATGGTATTTCAGCGCCCCTTAACAGCAACATATGCATTCTCTTAGTACAAACAAGTGGACGTCTGGTCTTTCTTTCTCTGATACCTTGGAGTTGCTTGCAGCGGGCGCGGCATTTGTGTTGTAGGATGAAGCATCCTTTGGGTTTATACTCAAGAGTGGTATAGCTGGACCTTAAGGTATGAGACTTTGGATTTCCTTGGTGTCTGTTTTTATTGTCCCCCTACTTATCTTTAATTTTGTTAATTTGTATGTTCTTTCTCCAGCTTTTAGTTAATTAGGGACAGTGTTTTTCAATCTTTGTGAATTTATTTAAGAACCTACTCAGACAGCACACTGGGGAACCCATCCTGGCGGACCACCCTATCCAGAGCCTGCCAGTGTCCTAGACCCGATTCTGTAAGGCAAAGGACACAGATGCGAATGGACTTTGGAAGCCCATGCCACATAGAGGGATACTCTCTCAGCAAGACACACAGGGAGGGCCTAGGCCCTGCTCCAAATGATATGACAGGTTTTGAAGATCACCATGGAAGGCTTCACCCTCCATGGGGAGCAGAAAGGGAATGGGATGGGAGGTCGGTGGGGGGCAGGAGAGGAGGAGAGGGAGAGGGAACTGGGATTGGCATGTAAAGCAAGCTTGTTTCTAAATTAAAATAAAGAAGAACCTTCTCTTGGTTTCATTAATTCTTTGTTTTTCATTTTATCAATTTCATCCAAGTGTGATTATTTCTTGCTGTCTGTTCCTTCTGGGTATGATTTCTTCATTCTGTTCTGGAGTAATGGCTTAACCTATGGCTCACAACTCTTTGGTTTCTATTGCCTTCTTTGCTTCTAAAGTAGGTTTTGGGGCTGTATGCTACCTGGTAAAGAATTCTTCTGGAACCCTGATTGGTGTGGCTACTGGGGTCCCAGATGAAAAGTGTGTTTATAGGAATTGGGAGATGACCCTTAAGAATGGTAATAGATTTGGGCAGGGATGAGGGAGTCCTCAGGAAGGAAGAAAGCAGGGTGTTCCACTAGGACCTGCTTGGTCTCCAAGGAATGGGGCCAGGGTATGAGAGGCCACCACAAGTAGTCTGCTACAGAGCTGGCAATGACACTCAGAGGAAATGAGGGGGCGTGAAAATCGCTGATGCTTTCCTGCTTGCATTTCTGGCCTTCTTGCTTCTCTGGTTGGCTTGGCTGGCAGGTTCCCAGAGCAAACCTGAAAGAATTGTAGGCTAGGATAGCATGAAGAATGGGAAGAAGTTTGCAGGAGAGGATGCATGTGATCATCTGGAAATGGGGGCATAGAGGAGGGGGAAACCGCAGTAAGTGGTCTGCTGCAGAGACAGGGGTGAGTATAGGGTTTAGATACAGAGGAGAGGAGAGCAAGATGGAGATATGCAGTTAGTCTTTTTGTTTCCTGGCCTCAGTGGCCTGTGGGTTCCTGGGAAATTCCTGGTGGCGTTGAGGACAGGAACAAAGCCATGAGTGGGGTGGGAGGGGAGGTTGAGGAGGAAGATTTGTGTAATCCACTAGAGATGGAGTCAAGTGTGCCCACAGCAGGTGATCGTTTTTGGAACTTAGGCTGAGATTAAAGGGATTGGATTCAGAGGAGAGAGATAGAGGTTTAGGATGATCTGCTTTTAGTCTCTGACTGGAATCAGGATCTGGTATTCTTAATTTTTGTTTATTTTTTTAAGAACGAAAGAAAACAGAAAGGCAGACATTCAGAGGTCTAAATATTCCCCTAAAACTGTGTTTAAGTAGTTTATATGCACCATTAAGAATTTTAAAGCAATTATTCCAGGAAGAGCAGTTGAGACTAGAAACCAAATGCTCAACAGTTGTATATCCTTGAAAATGCAGCGCTCAGCAGCTCTCATTCAACCATTTTAAACCAGAAAGTGTTGTGCTCTATTGATGAGGACCCTTTTCTTATCACCATCCATAATGAAATGAGGAACCCTCACACAAAAGTAGGTGGAAAGTCTACGAAGAAGCAATATATAAAAATTTTACTTCTGTCTTCAATACCTAATTAATTGTCACTAAATATAGTTTGTGTTAATTAAATTTCTTATTATACTTGTTATGACAGTAAAGTTGTTCAGGTACATTAATATATTAGAGTTCATGGTCATTACAGAGACATTAGAAGATATACAACAGCTGGATTGTAAAAATAATTCCACCAAGGCTGAAATTTTCCTGAAAATGTTTTGAACAAAGAAGTAATTTTTTATAGTCACAGGTTTATGAAATTTGTAGGTACTTTATATCAGCTTTTCAGTGCTGCTTAATAAAAATATTAGAACCAATTAACTTAAGTTGAAATGAGTAAGACATCTTAAGGACTCTGATATAGGGATCAATTTTCAAATATTTGCTTTCATTATTTTTAATTACGTGTGTCTGTCTGTGTGGGGTATGTAAATGTGGATGCAATGCATTCAGATGTCAGAGGTGATGGATCCCTTTGGAGTTGAAGTTGAAGGTAGCTGTAAGCTACCAGACATGGGTTGTAGAAACCAAAGCTGGGCTGTGAGCAAGACCAGTGTGTGCATTACAATGAGCTGCTTCTCCATACCCTACTGTGACTTCTTACATAAAACAAAAACAACCTACATGTACAAAAGGATATATGCAGCCATCCCTGAAGCTTCATTCGTTCTCTGTGATTCTGAGGTTGTCTTGAAGATCCCCAAATTCCTGCAATTTGGCCAAGAACATGATCCATAGAAAAATACATAATGATAAGAACATTAGCAAAGCAACTCCCATATATGATATTGCTTCTGGAAACTTGAAGTTTAACTGAATTGGAAATGTTTAAGTTCTTGAAGTAATCTGACAAAATCTGATCAATATTGTTTCTGTGCTTTCTGTAGAAATGGTAAGTTAAATCTACAAAATTAGTGACTGTGATGGAAAATGCTTTCAAAAATGAGAAAAATAAGTGATATGTAGGACTGATAATTGACTTATACATTCTTAGTGGAAACTGGCTTTATTGCCAAGATGAAAGGCAGTGTTTGTATTTTGCAATGGGACATGTTACCTGTAGCAGTCTAGCATGTAGCTGGAAAACAGATTGCATTATCTGTTTGTGTCTCTGGTGGATATGTCAGTATTGCCAAGATATAATGATATATATTAGCGTCAATGTTGCAACACTACTGACTGAAATCAATCCTGATAATATTATTAATGAAATATATAAAGAATTGTGGATTATTTGACCATCCTATCATATTTAATCAAGCCAGAGCTCTCTTTTACTTCTCACATGATGCAGTGACACATGGAGAAAGAATATATTCAATAGAATTATATCCCTTAGTGATTCTCAAAATAATAGGTTAACAGGAAATTAGACGAGGGCTGGTAAGTAATGGAAAAGCTATATTTGTTCTATTTACAACTCAGTCGAAGAGACAAAATACATATCTTAGAGCTGAAGGGATGGCTCAGAAGTTCAGAGCATTCTATCTGCTCTTTCATAGGACCCAGCTTCGATTCTCAGGACTCATATGGTGGCTCATAACTACACCCCCTGTTCCAGGGATCCAAAACCCTTCTCAGGCATCTACGGGCACCAGACATGCATATGGTACATAGACATGCATCCAAATAAAATAAAGTTTAAATTATATATGTCTCTATTAGACGAATTACTATATTTTGCGGTAGAATTATGAGACAGGGCTTGGGAATGATGTACAGACCTTCATATCTAATTTTCCTATTTCAACAATTTATTTTGTTAATGATGTAACCAATAATCCTTGGATCGGAGGTAACACTAAGAACACAACAGGCTAGCATTTGTCAAGAATAAAATTCAGTGTCTATAAAGTTGAACATAACAGCTAGAACTCCAACAGAATTTGTGATACCACTCTCCCCTATCCATACATTTCCAAGTTGATAGTGACTAAACCATCTGTCATGCACATATCTTTTTGACTCCCTGCAGTTGGAAATAGATCATAAAGGCAGCAGTAGTACAGTGTATCTTTGTGCTGGCAATATGAGTAAATCAGATGGCTCACCTAAAAGCACTAACTCAGAGAAAAGTTTTTGTTTAAAAAATGAAAAACTGAAGATGTTATGACAGTTCCCAAAGGAGAAAACAACCAATAATAAATATATTATTTTTAAAGAGATTCTAATGTATGTTTAGGAGAGGCTTAGAACAAGAGAATGAGCAGCATATATGCTTAGCTTCAAAGTGCTGTGGGTGAAGGATTTGCTTACCAACACTCCTTCACTTAAAAACGGAAGAACTTATGTGGATAATAGGAAACCTAATAAGTAGTTGTGAGGGTGGTATATGGCCTTATGATGAATGAGCATAGAACATATGCTAGTAAGGAAGTATTAATGTAATGCAAACCTGCCTCTAATTTATCAATCTATAATCACTCTCAAAGAGTTGTCTTAACTATTTTCCCTTCCTAGGCCCTCTTTTATTTTTACCAGCTTCTCTGGGGTTGTGGATTGTAGCCTGGTTATCTTTTGCTTTACACATAATATCTCCTTATGATTGAATACATATCATATTTGTCTTTCTGGGACTGGGTTACCTCACTCAGAATGTTTTTGTCTAGTTCTGCCCATTTGACTGTAAATTTCAAGATGCCACTGTTTTTTTCCCACTGAGTAGTATTCCATTGTGTAATGTACCACTTTTTTTTAATCCATCCTTTGGTTGAGGGACATCTAGGTTGTTTCCAGGTTTTGGCTATTACAAATAATGCCGCTATGAATATAGTTGAGCAAATGTGTTTGTGGTATAATTGTGCATCTTTTGGGTATATGCCCAAGAATGGTATTGCTGGGTACACTGGGGCCTAGCATAGCAGGGAGGAGATGGGGGATGGGAACATGAGGGATCGAGAAGACCACGTTGGGGGATGGATGAAGTGGGAGAGTAATGAAAGAGGTATCTTGATAGAGGGAGCCATTATGAGGTTAGGAAAAAACCTGGTGCAAGAGAAATTCTCAGGAATTGACAAGGATGACACCAGCTAAGACTCCTAGCAATAATGGAGAAGGTGTCTTGAACAGACCTTCCCCTTCAATCAGATTGGTGACTACCCTAATTGTCATAATAGAACCTACATCCAGTAACTGATAGAAGTAGATGCAGTGACCCACAGCCAAGCATTGAGCTGAGCTCCTGGAGTTCACTTGAAGAGAAGTAGGAGGGATCATGTGAACAAGGGGGAGGGCGGGTCAAGAGCACAATAGGGAAAGCCACAAAGATAACTGACCTAAGCTAGTGAGAACTTACAGACTATGGACTGACAGCTGGGGAACCAGAATGGGACCAAACTAGACACTCCAAATGTGGGATGACAGTTACGTGGCTTGATCTGCTGGGGAGGCCTGAAAGCGGCACCAGGATTTATCCCAGGTATATGAACTGGCTTTTTGGAGCCCATTCTTTATGGTGTCAAACCTTGCTTATCCTTGAAACAGTGGGGAGGGTCTAGCCTCAATTTGGCATGCCAGATTTTGTTGACTCCCCAAGAGAGGACTTGTTCCCTCTGAGGAGTGGGAAGGGGATGGGAAGGGGGTAAGTAGAAGAGGGAGAAGGGGAGAGAAAGGGAACTTCAGTTGGTATATAAAATGAAAAAATATATATAGTTTAAATTTTTTGTTGTTTTCAGGACAGGGTTTCTCTGTGTAGCTTTGAAACCTGTCCTGGAACTTGCTTTGTAGACCAGGCTGGCCTGGAACTCACAGAGATGCTCCTGCCTCTGCCTCTCAAGTGCTGGGATTAATAGCATGTGCCACCCTCGCCCAGTGAAAAAAATTTTTAAATAAATAAAAAAAGAGTTGTCATGCACCAGCTAGTTAGAACATATAATCAAATGAATTTGGAGAACAGTGATTAATAATAATAATGATGAGCATTACATCACTGTGAATGGCAATCATGACTTCCTTGTCATCATACTGAGAACTTAATAAATTGCTGGTGTTGGGGATAGAAACTCTTGGAGAGAAATGGGTCTTAAGGCATCCAAAAAGGAAAGTAATACAACACACATATAGTTATATTTCTGAAATGAGAAATCATGGTTTATCATAAATTATTATGAGAAGTTCAAGTAGTGCCCATAATACATTTACCTTGTCTTCAATCATTTTGATCTTCAATAAATTTTCTCATTATTGTACAGTGATTAATGTTTAATGCAATAACACTTTTGGTGTACACATACACAAACAACAGTAGCTGTTTTTAAAGTAAGAACTGTAAAAAGGATACAAGGAACTGCCTTGTATGGCTTGTATTTAATTATACTAAAGAAAAGAGAACATGCTTCCTGTATTCAGTAAGTTCTCTTGACATGACCTTGATCTCAGAGGGAGTTTTAAGATAGAAAGTCAACTAGAGTTATCTCATGATATTGACACAATGAACCTCCAGTTAAAGAAAACACTAAAACGATAAGACCTATCTGTCAAACAGAAACAGGACTGTTGGATAAATGAATCCAAGTGGTGTCTTGGAGGTACAATGAAGAACCCAGGGAACTTTCAATGGAGATGGTCAGGGTATGTATCTATGAGAGATGAATGAATAGGATAATTAATAACTGGAAAATCCAGATTATTAGTAATCTCTTGAATAACTTTAGGATCATGACTATGTATTAATCTCCAATTATACACAGTTCACTTTATGGTAGGCACACAAATTTTAAATTAGCCACTCCACATCCTACAGCAGGCAATCAGCCTTGATGCAGGTTCATCTTCCCTGGCAATCAACATTTGTTCAACCATGTAACTTAAAAAATAATGTGACTATGTCATCAAGATCTTGAGCTCTCAAAATAAAATAGACATCAAATACAAATTTTCTCATGATTCCATAGTGAGATACCACAGTTCAGGTAGTTTGAACTGAAGAAGCTAATTTTCTTAATGTTTTTGAAGCTACAATCCAAAGACTGAGGTGTCTGAGGTTTGCTTTGTACTGAGACCTCTGTTCTTGGCCTGAAGATGCTGTCTTCTTCCTGATCCTTTACAGAACATTTTCTTTGCTTGTATATCACACTGTTTTTAGACATTCGGGATTACAGTACTTTCCTTCTTCCTTCCTTCCTTCCTTCCTTTCCTTCCTTCTTCTTTCTTTCCTTCCTTCCTCTCTCTCCCTATTTCTTCCTTTCTTTCTTCTTTTAAATAAAAATGGCTTTCTAAAGGCAAGGATTTTATTTAAAAATTAATTTAAAATGTTTGTTTGCATACAATATACTTTGATGACGTTCTTTTCCCTCCTCCAACTCTCACAGCTCCTCCCAAACTCATACCAAACTAACATCATGTTCTTTCTCTTGCTCTTTAAAATAATAATAGGAGAATAAAGTCATAACAAGAAAACAAACAAAAGCAATATGGCAATTGAGTCTGTTTTGGGTTAGATACTGCTCTTGAATACGGGGTATGTCCTAGAGTTTTGTCGACATAGCCAGTAACATTCTTTTAGAGAAAATTGGTATTTCTTCTTAAAGAATGTGTCTATCTCAGGGATGGGTCTTTGTATCCATTCCCTCTTCTCAGTGTAGGGGTTTTGTCTTATCTGAACTTGTGCAGATTTTATGCATGCTGTCACAGTTTATATGAGTCCATGCCTATGCCAGCCCTGTTGTGTCTGGATGAATCTGTGTCTGGATGAATCTGTGTCCTTAGAATTATTCACCACCTCTGGATCTTACAGTTTTGTTTTGTTTTTGCCTCCTTTTTGTTATAGATACCTGATCCTTAAAGGGAGGAATTCATGGTTTAGTGATACAAATTCTTCCACTCTCCGAATATTGCCCACTTGTGAGTCTTTCTGTTACTTCTTGTTTACTACAGGAAGAAGCTTTTTGGTTAGGATTGTGTGATACATTGATCTATGGGTAAAGTAATATGCCATTGGAGTCATGTTATTGCTGTGTTCCTTTAGCAGAATAAGAGCAATAGGCTTTCCCTTAGGATCCATGTCTTATATCAGGTTCCTGACTCCTTTGACAGTGTCATACGTGGGTGCCATCTCATTTAATTGGCCTTAAATCAAATCAAGAAGTAGTTGGGTTACACCCATATATCTTGCAGCCAGGCAGCTGTTGTAGGTAACAGGGTTTGTAATTAGATGAAAATAATGATTACTTTTCTCCTTCAGTACTGTGTAAAATACTTTCCAGCACCATGAATTCTAGTTAGTAGAGTGGAGCTTCTATTTGGGCACCAACTCTATTTCTCGGCATTCAATGACAACAGTGAGTAGTGTATTCAGCAATAGGTTCTTACTGTGAGGTTCTGGGGATTAACCAATAGCCTTGGAAATAGCCTGTGATGTTTGGGGGGCTTATAGGGCTCATTTGGCCAATGACTGAACAAGATGTTATTCATTCCTAAAACTAGAGATTGTACTTGTGTGTATAAGATATGCACTTGAGGCACTGCCTTCCTCATTATATAATAACTCCATTTGTATTAATTTCTTACAGGGATATATTTTAGAAAACTTCAAAAAGAAGTGGCTTCCATATGACTTTTTTTACAAACCTTTAGTGTTAGCTGTTTTTCTGGTACTACCCCCTCAAGCCTGTCCTACCATCTTCCACACTGTTTAATCCTCCTATTTTTGTCTCCCTCTGTATAACATTATGCATCATTTTCCTTCCCTTGGATGATCCTCAACCTTTGCCCTGTTCCATTACAAGCTAACCTCTATGGCAATTTAGATTGTAGTACATATCCACCAAATTTAAAATCTTAGAAGTACAGACAAAAGAAAGCATGCAATATTTGTCTTTTTGCATCTGGGTTACTTTATTCAGATAATTGCTTCTAGTTCTATTAATTTACCTGCAAACTTCATTTTTCTTAGCTGCTGAACCATAGTGTAAATGTGCCACATTTTTGCTATTCATTCATCGGTTGATGAACATCTAGGACGTTTCCCATTTCTGGCTATTGCAAATAGAACACTAATAAGCATGTGTGAGCAAGTATCTCTATAGTAAGGTGTAGTCTTTTAGGTGTGTAACCAAGAGTGGTATAGCTAGATCTTGAGACAGATTGATGTTCAGCTTTTTGAATAACCTCTAAACTGCCTTCCAAAGTGGTTAAGTGACTAAACTGGTTTACTCTCCTATCAGCAATTGAGAGGGCCCACTTTCTCCACATCCTCACCAGCATGCACTATTAGCTGTTATTTGTTTTAATGATATTAGCCATTCTGTGTGGGATAAAAAGAAAACTCAAAGTCATTCGATTTGCATTTCCCTGGTGGCTAAGGATATTGAACATTTTAAAAGTGTTTCTTAGCCATTTGTGTTTCATGTTTTGATAGCTCTCTATATAGGTCTATATCCAATTTTAAATTAATTTTTATGTTAAGTTTCTTTTAGTGTTTGTATATTTCAGATGTAAGTTTCTACCAGATATATAACTGTTAAAGACCTTTCTCCCATTCTATAGGCTGCTGCATTGCTCAAATTATGTTGTCCTTTGCTGACAAAAGTTTATATCTTCATGAGGCCCCCTTTATTAATTATTGTTCTGAATGTCTGTGATGTATATGTCCTGTTCAGAAGGTCCTGTGCTGTGGCAGTGAGTTCAAACCCATTCACTACTTTCTCTTCTATCAGGTTTAGTATCTGGTCCTACTTTAAGGTCCTTGATCGATTTGGAGTTGAGTTTCCTACTTAAACTCATTCAGAGGACTTAAAGTGTATCAGATTTTTTCATGTTTTCAGCAAAGCATAAATATACATAAAGGAAATGAGGCACAACCAACAAAAGACAAATGGGAGGTGTCAGAGAGACTGGATCCAGCAGAAAACATTTTAAATTTGCTGTATATTTATTTACAGAATTAAAGGAGAATTTCTCTGAGGGTTCAGATGCTTCATTACTTACATTGAGTTCTGTGGTGTAGTTACCTCATCTCGATATGAGACAAACTTTAAAGTCTGTCTTTTTCCTTAAAGTTGTCTTACTGCTACCAAATTGCTTAATAAGCAGGGAGACCTACTTTTTCAGGAAAGCAAGAAACAGAATTCATTTTTGAAACAAAGATTCCAAATTATGGTATGCAATTCCATTTAGGGACAATGAGTATTTTGAAAAAGAAGTAGCAAACGAGTATGTATATATGTACACCAAATATGTTTTTATGTAATATTAAGTATTTTTACATACATTCTATAAAAAAGTAAATGACTAATAATATATGTATTTACACACAGCATTGTATGAAAAGAAGTATACACTAATTTTTAAAGATTGTTCAACATGCTCTTTGTGTAATTAATATTCATTTTAATAGAAACTATGACCTTGGGTCAGAGGACATGTGTTTGCAGAGCTCCTCAGGAATGGTATGCGCTGCTGACACCATGTCATTCCCGTGAAAAGAACAGTGCTGTACCTCCAATGCAGGGCTTTAAAGACACCAAAAGCCTCTATTAGAAAATAGCACACAGGTTTTATAATTTGTAGGCCATAGGCAAATAATTTTGAGAAAGACCACAGTTCTATTGACTGTTATAAAAAAAAGCATTAAATTGAGTAATTTTATGTGACAGGAAATAATTTCTCACAGTTTTGAAGATGGAAAAGTTCTTTAAGGATAAAGGTTCCTGCATATTTGATGTATGGTGTGGACTGGTTCTTTCTTCGCAGGTGTTACCTTCCTTTGGTCTCCTTGCTTGGTGGAAATCACAGACCCCCAACCCCTGGCTTTTAAAACTGCTCTATTGGCATTCATGAGCACTCTATGATCACAAGTTACTGCATAACCACCCTACTTTTAAATTCTAACTGAGAATTACTTTTCAGTATATAATTTGGGGGCAATAACCTTCATAATATAGCATTATATGCCTGTAAATCTCACAGGTATAATTTCTTATCTTTGATTTTTTAATTAACACTTGCTACTCTAATTTATTAGACAAACTTGTCTTATTCATTAAGCCTTTGAGGAATTAAATTTAAAGTTAATCATAAGATACCACTTTTAAAACCCCTTTTTAAAATGAAATTTGTTTATTTTACATTCAGTCTGAGCCTCTCCTCCCTCCTCCCCTCCCAGTCATTCCCTCCATTCCCTCTGTTCCCACTCCCCAATACACTCTTCCTTTTCTGCTTAGGAAAGAGCAGTTCTCCTATAAGTATCAGCAAAACAAGACATGTAAAGTTGCGCTAAGACTAAGCACCTCCACATGTATTAAGGCTGGGCACTTCATAAGGAAAAACAAAACAAAACAGTATGTCTAAAACAATCCTGTACAATAAAGAAATTCCAAAGGTATCAACATCCTTTGATTTCAAGCTCTGCTACAGAGTTATAATAATAACTGTTACAAAAACAGACAGGTGGATCAATGGAATAGAACCAAAGTTCCAAATATAAATCCACACACCTGTGGATATCTGAATTTTGACAAAGAAGCCAAAATTATACAATGGATAAAAGAAAGCAACTTCAACAAATGATTCTATCCAACTACATGTAGAAGAATGCAAAAAGATCCATATCTATCACTTTGCATAAGACTCAAGTTCAAATAGATCAAATATCTCAGATACACTGTGCCAGATAGAAAAGAAAGTCGTAAATAGTCTTGAGCGCATTGACACAAGAGACAAACTTCCTGAACAGGACCCCGATATCACAGACACTAAAATCAATACTTAATAAATGGGACCTCATGAAACTGAAAAGTTTTTGAAGAGAAAAGGACACTGTCAGTTAGGACAAGTCAACAATCTACAGAATGGGTAAAGATCTTCAACAAATCCACATCTGAGAGAGGGATAATATCCAAATATATGAAGAACTCAAGAAACTACATATCAACAAACCAAATAATCCCATTAAAATGGGGTACAGATCTAAACAGAGAATTCTCAACAGAAGACTCTCAAATGGCTGAGAAACATTTAAAGAAGTGTTCAACGTCCTTAGCCATCAGAAAAAATTAAAATAAGAATGACTCAGAGATTATATCTTACACCAGTCAGGATAGCTAAGATCAAAAACACAAGTGGCAGCTCATGCTGGAGAGGATACGAAGTAAGGACAACCCTCCTCCATTGCTGGTGGGAGTGAAAACTTGTACAGGTCCTTTGGAAGCCAGTGGCAGTTCTCAGAAAACTGAGAATCAATTTTCCACAAGATCCTAAATTACCACTCTTGAGCATATACCTAAATGATGCTCAATAATACCACTAGGACACTTGTTTAACTATGTTCATAGAAGCCTTATTTGTAATAACCAGAACCTGGAAGCATTTTATTATTTTTAATTTCCTAAGTATTTTTATCATTCAGTCATTATTTAATCTAGATTATCTGTAATTTACTCACAAAACCAAGACTACAGAAATTTGAAAATATCAATAAAAGTTTGTATTCCAAATAATAATTGGTTCTAAAGGAGACTGAAACTAGAAATCTAAGTAACAATATGCTTGATAATGTAGATGCTAGAAAAAGTTTCAAGTTTCAATTTATGTCAGTGAGAATAAGGCATATAAGAGGCAAACTAGGAGTAATGGTCAATGCCTACAATCCAGTAATCAGAGGTCAAAGAAAGATAGGTTCATAGTGAGGTCATGATAGGACTTTGTGAGTGAATAAATACTGTAGGAAATGGGAAAGATGACTCAAACTTAACACATAGAAACAGTGACATAGTTTCCTTTTAAAGAAGTAATGGATCCCATTACACAGTTTTTGAAACGTGAGAATAGTGGAAAGGCAGTTCTGAAATAGAATTGTATGCTATGTAAAAGTGGGTAAAGAAATAAGAAAATGAAAGCAAAGCTCTTTTAATGAGATAGAGAGAATGAACAGAATAGATATTGTCAGGATGGTAGAGGGTCATACACTGAGAAGACACTTTCTGGAGACGTGATATGCTCACACTCCCGAAAATGAAAGATGATAAACAAAAGCTGTTTAACCCAGCAGTAGGAGGAAAACCTACCAGTGACTACAAGGCAAGAATGCCTTTATAAGGGTTAAGGTAGAAATCAGGGTTGGAAAGAAGACCAGGTGAGTGGGGAAGAAATAAAAATGAACATAGATTGTTCAGTTACAAGGTGAGTGAGGCTAGTAGGAGTAAGGCCAGCCTTGCTGTTGGGACAGCTTTGATTCTGCTTCTCTAGCTGTTCTTACTGTCAATGAATGGATTCCCCCACCCCAGTCTCCTGCAGTACACATGAATTCAGATGGGTGAGTGGCTGTGCTGAGCTCCCGCTTTATCATTTTCCTCAAATTGAATCACTGTGCTTTTAGGTGAGCTCTTCTGGGGCTGTGTCTGGCCTTGAGGACTTTTTTACTAATATAAATGACTAAATCAGCAAAAACACAACTATGGAAGCTCACACCAGTACATTAAAATAGATGTATAAAACAAAAATGTATTTAAAAGTATTAGGATGAAACACTGTTTTTCATAAAACACACACACACACACACACACACACACGAGTTTTTAACTTTTCCTGACATTATTGTATTGTATTGTAAAAAATACTGCATTTAAAAGGATCTTATCCTTTAGGTATAAATAGATTTTAAGATTATTTATAAGTGTAATTACATAAGAGAATCCCTTGTGTTGACATGAGAGATTAGGGCTCAGCTCCAAATTGAAAATCTAAACAATTGAGCGGTGGTACCAATACGAGGCTAAAGCATTACATGGCCATCTGGCTTTCCCCTTAAGAGATGAGCAGGAAAGGCTGTCTTTTATGCTTTGCTCTATGTTTTAGATTCACATAGACACTGTCATGATTTCCAATGAATCTCATGGTAAACATTCAACCTCATGCACAGATGGAGTTCATATTAAAGTGTTAGGAAATAATTTGTAACTCACTTGAATTCCCAGACAAGTACATTATGTGGCCTTTCTTACCAACCAATCCATTCTGGTCAGCTGAGATTTCAGAATGAAGTTCAGTTGGTTTAAACAGAGCTGGTGAGATGACTTAGGGAGTAATGGGGTATGGGGATCCACATGACTGAAGAGAATCACTTCCTCAAAGTTATTTCTGACGTCCACTTGCATGTCATCTCATGCATGCATCCATGCACATGCACACACTAAATAGGCACATTAAAATGTAAGAAGGGTTCACGGTTTTGAGCTATGTAGAGGGCTCAGCATTTGCCATATGAGCTCGAAAATCTGGGTTTGGACCCAGAATCCAAACAAAAGCCTTGTGCAAACCCAGTGTGACTTCACTGGGGCGTGAGATGCAGTGACAGGAGAATCTGATGAGCACATGGGCCAGCAAGCCTGACACACGTCACAGTTGTTAACTTGCAGAAGCAGTTTCACAAGAGGCAGAAAGCAAGGGCCTGCATTTGAGTTTGTCCTTTGACCTCCATATCTGCACCCGGCATGAGCATTCCTTCACTCAAGACAGTTTTCATAAGGGAGAAGGGGATTCAGGGCTTTTACACACATGCACACACACACACACACACATACATACATACACACACACAAACACACACACACACCAATCACAAACCGCACACCACACACACACACACACGCACACACACACACATACATGCACACACAAACACACACACACCAATCACAAATTGCACTACACACACACACACACACACACACACTTGTTACTTGCGGTTTTCTTTCCTGCAAGGTCCCACCACCCTTCTCAGCTGCAAATAAGCACACAGACACTATATTAATTATTAAATTTTGGCCAATGGCTAGGACTTCTTATTGGCTACCACTGCCTTAACTATTAACCCATTTCTATTAATGTAAGTATTTCTATGTGGTCTTATCTTACTGAAGAACACCTGGCATGTCCTATCTTCCCAGTTGGCTACATGGTGCCCTCTCTGTCAGGCTCTCCCTGCCTACCTTTCCCAGAATTCTCCTCATCTCCTAATCTGGAAGCCCTGCCTATCCTCCCTGCCTGACCACTACTCAAACAGTGTTTTATTCATCAACCAATAAGAGAAACATATATACAGAAAGGCATCCCTCATCACACACACACACACACACACACACACACACACCAATATTGTCTTCTAAGTTATTCTCACAAAATTACTTAGCTCTTTTGTCGGTATAAAATAGCAGAAAAGAAACTGCCATTCACTGTCATTTCCTTTAAAGTATGCCCCCCCTTGCATTTTAAAAAGAATGAGGATGTGTTAGACTGTAAGAGAAAACAAACAAACAAATACTCTTTTTGATGATATTCTAGAAAACATTTATACTTTGAATACCTAGGATATTGTTATATTACTTAGAGCAAGTGATTTGGGGATTAACATAATCTGATCTTGTACCAAACAAATTAAGCAAACTACAATGAAGTATCCTCAACCACTTAGAAATATTGCAGTTATACAAATACCTCACCTAGTATCTATCATGTAGTCTCTACATTCTCATAATGAACTGGAACAAGGCTAGACAGCAATTGAGCGAGTCATGACTGAATCGGTTCTCTATTCACATACACCAATCTGTATTCTGTGAATTTCCTATCTGTTCACTCCTTTATTCTTAAGATAATCCATAAAGCAGCTGCCACTATTACCCCATTTTACAAAGCAGATGTTGACTTTTCAAGCATTCTTACCAAGAGAAGACAAATCAGTCAAGTTCATACTCTACAGAAGACTGGAAACAGCCTAGGTATAGTATGAATACTCAAGATACCATCTCTACATTTCACTGCAATTGGTTCACACCCATTGGAATTTTCTACCTGTGGTTTAAAACATCACAATTATCAGCTCTGTCTCTTTAACCCAGGTAGCCCCTTGGGCTCTCCCTGAGTTCCTTGCCTCTAGCCATGACCTGCGCATTGTCCCCAGGCCTTAACCTGCTACAATTCAGGGCAGGACTGCTGACTCCCTGTCCTTTGTTGACTGATGTATGACATTAAAACATATTTATTTCTACAGCTTGTCTATTTTTTTGTTTGTTTTAGGCAACAGGATGGATTCAGAGCACATACTTTCATCTTTCTCTGAAACATATATTCACTTCAAGTTTTAAAATAAAATAAACAATGGCATCTTGAAATTTGCAGGTAGATACATGGCACTAGAAGAAACCATCCTGAGTGAGGTAACCCAGTCACAAAAAGACAAACATGGTATGTACTCACTCATATATGGATTTTAGACATGGATCAGGGGAGTGCCAGCATACAATCCCATTGCCAGAGAGTCTGGGAAACAGGGAGGAACCTAAGAGAGATATGCATGGTACCCTAGAGAAGGGAATGGGATTTGAGCAGATTTGGAGCATTGGGGGAGGGGAGAGGGAGCTGAGAAAAAGAGCCGATAAGAAAGCAAGCAAAGAGCCAACAGCTTCATAGCTAATATAGTGTTTTGTGTGTTATTTGGGGGCTGAGACAACAGCCAGACCCAGGCTAGCAGGAAGTATGTATGCTACATATGGCACCTGGACTTGAGGCACAAATTTCCACTTAACAAAAGCTTAAAAATGGATTTTTAAACTCAAAAGAACAGAGAGAAGCATAGCTTCTTTGTGGCAGCATTTTCTCAGGTGGGCTCTGTTTTGCTAGAAACAAGGAAAGACTTGCATAGCCAGTGCTGGTGGTAAACTTACACAAAAAATAAAAAGCTGTGGATTCCTTCCAGACTTCTATGGTTTGATGAAGCAAGACCTCCTAAAACAGAGTCCCAGACAGCCCAACATCTAAAACAGCTAGGACAATACACCGTACAGACCACAAAAACAAGGACTTAGCCAGGTTTCTGTGTTTTGTCATGATCCCCATGGTATGGACAGCACCTCCAACCAGCAGGAAGCAGTTTGGAATGAACAATGCCCACATTCCCAAATATTGTTTTCATTTTACAGGGTTGGTTATAAATGATAAAGATCACAGTCAATATCTTTCTAAAGGGAAAAGGGAAATATATGATATAGAAATGAATACTTTGTATTGGTATGGATTTTGATTTATTGATACAAATTTAAGGTCAATTTTGTGATATGTATATTTTGCCTCTTGTTTAAGTATCATGTTTAGCCGGGCGGTGGTGGCGCACGCCTTTAGTCCCAGCACTCGGGAGGCAGAGGCAGGTGGATTTCTGTGAGTTCGAGGCCAGGCTGGACCGACAGCCTCCAAAACAATACAGAGAAACCTTGTCTCGTAAAACCAAAAAAAAAATTTTTTAAAGTATCATGTTTATACTGATTTTTTAAAACATAATATATAATTAAATACAGATTATAGATAGTTACTTATAATAGTCAAACTTATACTTAGGTTAGTTAGGTGTTCTAGATATACAGAGATGTATTTAAGATAGGTAGATAGATAGTCTTCCAACCTTTCAAAGACCTGCAGAATATATGGCATTAAAATGGCTTAGGGTTTTTCAGATAGTGAGACACAACTGCTCTTGACATACCAATTATATCTAAGAGGCAGATGGGCATTGAAAAAACTCATTATGGAGTTTGCTTTCAACATGGCAAGATTAGCCATTTGGGCAAGAAACTGCTCTTGCCTGGACTATTTGACTGTTGCTGTATAAATTGGACATGCACAACCCACAGGAAAGTGACTGCTGAACTCAAACAGTCCTACAGGTTTCTTGCTTCATGGAAGCGTCTGCCAGACATTCTACAGGACACAGAAAAATGACTGACAAACTGCCAATACAGATGGACAGTTTAAAACTTCCTGCTTTGCTGGGAAGTCTTCCAGTCACACTGTGGCCTATGGGCTGAAGATGGACATCCTAACATTACAGAGGAACTTAGGATGACTGGCCAGGTGGTGAGATGTCTCTGTCAATTCTAGAGTTTATAATATTATCTATCTGTGGTCTTTGGTGGAGTTGAAGACAGATAGTTATAGTTTTCCTTAGTTATGATAAAAGATAAGTTACATATAAGACTTTAGACTCACACAGATAGGATAGATGATGAAATTCTTTAAATCTTATTAAATGTTAATGGACTAAATATTGTAATTATAGATCTTATTTGATAACTGTTCTGTTATATATAATTTGATTATGTTAAAGTTAAAGCCTTTCTTTTTATTTAGACAGAGAAGAGGAGACCTTCCTCCAGTGGCCGATGGAAGCAGAGGCAGACACCTACAGCTAAATACTGGACTGAACTCCTGGAAACCAGTTGCAGAAAGGGAGGAGTGATGAGCAAAGGGGTCAAGACTGGGCTGGGGAAACCCACAGAGGCAGCTGACCTGAACAAGATGGAGCTCATGAACCTCAGACTGATGGCTGAGAGGCCAGCATGGGACTGATCCAGACCCCCTTGTAAAGGGAAACCTTTTCCTTGAGAGAAGCCTTCCTGACAGCCTGATTCCAGAGCCGCATCAGTCCCAAATAAACACACAGGAGGCTATATTAATTATGAAGCTGTTGGCCTTGCTTGTTTCTTACTGGCTAGCTATGACTTAAGTATTTACCCCATAATTGTTAATCTAAGTATTTCTCTTACTGGAGAACTTTCCGGGCTTCCTACCCCATGGCGTTACATCTTGACTCCCTGTGTTTCTCCTACCCAGAGTCCTTCTGGACTCCTAGTCCCACCTATCTTGATTCCCTATTGGCCAGCAGTGCTTTATTGACAATGCACAGGACTTCCCGCAGCACCCCCTGAATGTGGGTATCAGAGAGGAGGTCTTGGCAATCTATGGGGTACCAATGGACTTTGGAAGCCCATTCTACATCAAGGGATGCTCTCTCAGTCAGGGCACATGGAGGAGGGCCTAGGCCTACCCTGGATGATATAAGAAATTTTGGAGATAGCCCATGGAAGGCCTCACCCTCCCTGGGAAGTGGAGTGGGGATTGGGTGGGTGACTGTGGGAGTGATGGGGGGTCGGGAGAGGAGGAGAGGTAGAGGAAGCTGGGACTGACATGTGAAGCAAGCTTGTTTCTAATTTAAATAAAAAATAAATTAAGATTACATTCTATATCCAGGCAGACAACTGTACCAGTTGTAAGTATGTAACGATGTACATTCTCTCAACCACTAACCAAAAAATAACAGATCCACTTTGTACTATCTCAATTATTACTTTATTATTATTATTATTTTGAAATCAGTGTCTCTAAGCATATCAGACTGTCAGTGTTGTAAACAATTTTGCCTGAAGTATAGAATTTTGGTACTGAAATGTTTTCTTTAAACATTTTATTTATTTTTTGTTTCTTTCACATCATGCTTCTCCACACCATTCATTTTCCCATCCCTTTGTATCAAGCCTCTGCCCTTGCAACAGCCCCCTCCCCCAAAACAAAATTTAAGAGAAAAAGAAAAGAGAGAGAAAGAAAAAAATCAATCTCATCATGAATGCTGTAGTATGATTGATGCAGTAAGCCCTTTTATCCATATGTCTTTACTTGCAAATGTTCAATGCAGAGTCATTGTTGTGGCTCGAGGCCTCTCGTTTCTACACTACTACTGAACTGGGCCCTCAGTGGAACTCCTCTTGGATATCCTGTTGTTGCCCTGTGTTGTGGAGGTCCTGTAGCTTTGCGTACATGGGACCATCCCCTTCTCATCCAGCAGATCACAGACAGGATAGATGTGGCGTGGGCTAACTCCGAATCTTGGTTGTTCAGGGTTGTTCAGCCTGCCAGCTGTCCCCTATCTTCTCCATCAGGGTGAGCTCTCCAGCAAGTTGTCCTGAGAAGTTCACCACTAGCAGCAGTGAGCTAGGGGCAGGGCCAGTTCTCCTGTTGTCATATCTTCAGGGTCAAATCCTCCACAAGTTCACCCCCAGGGCCAGCTCTACTGTGTTGCCCAGGTGTGGTGTAGGGGCCACTCTCCCGATTGAAGCAGCTCATGAAGGGCAGGAACATCCCTTCCATCTGCCTCAGGTGTTTATTGGGGGAGTGCAGTGCGCGTGTGGGGGGAATCATCCACTTTGGGGTCACCTCTCCCCTTCCCATGCCATCACATGACAGAAGAGTAATGGGGACGGTTCTCTGATGCTCACAGCTTCAGAGCTGGCTCAACCATACCTCCACAAACGGGGTTGTCTCTATTGTCCTGCCCACTGGAGGTGTAGAGCTTGATTGAACTACTTTTAAAAGTTACACTGAACAGCAGCCTCTATGACTTTCACCCAGGCAAGACTGGTTGATGAGCCAGCCTCACTCTGAAATCTGTATACATGAAGAAGGTAACTCTGATAAGCTCACTGTCAGAAGGGGGCCCTGTCATGGCTGCAGAACACAGTCACTGTCAGGAGTTTTGGAGAATTGAGTAAGCTTAAAAACTTGCTGTGGTAGCTTCTTATCACCACAGGAATAGGAAACAGGATCTGCCCAAGTCAAAACTGAGTTCTGTCTTTTCTCCACTTAAGAATGCTCACTTGCTCACTATCCTGACTTCTAGCAAATTAGGTAGGCTTTCTCCCTTTTTTCTACTTTATATTAAGTATTATTGGCGACTATATTTGTTCTTATTCCAGATTCTATCTCTCAACATTAAAACACCTTTTTCATCTCAAATGTAATTTTATTAATACATGTATTTACAACCCATAATTTGTATTGATATAGGAAACTATAAGTCATGGAATATGCTTATATTCTTATAGCCCACGACTTATATATCCTTAATATATATTTGCAAATGATTTTCCAACATGGTTGTAACAATTCCTACACCCATTAGATCCTGCTGAGAATTCCAGTTGTACCTCATCCTCTCTACCACATGTGATTTATTGACTGAATCATGTGGTCAGATCTCATTGTACTTATCTGGATTTGCCCTCATGAGTTTAGAGACCATTTCCCTGACATTTAATTTCTCAGATCTGCTAATCTCTTGCATTCTTTTGCTTTGGCAAATAGGTTTTCTCCCTCTACACAAGAGAGGTAAAATTATTCTCTACAAAATCTATCAGAACATATCTAAACATATTAATAGTGGTGATATCCCAAAGAAGAATTGTCTCACATCATTCTACAATGAATTTGTGTTTATCAGCACTGTCCTGCTACACAAGGTTTATAAACAGGTTTCTAAAGCCTGACTCTTAATTATAAGTAGGAATCAAAAATTCATTAAATGTTTTATTAAGGTAACATGAGCTCAGATCATAAAATAGAAAAAATTGAAATAATAACTATTATTAAAATGCAGAAACAATTATATTCATAACAATATAAAGTCATTATTAATCTAAGTTGCTTATGCTATAAATACTAGGAAACTGTATGCTGTGAATGCATTTTATGATGGCTATGCATCCTGAATGTCTTTTTAAAGAGTGAGTGCAAGGGTGTGGATGATGTAGCAGAACTTAGAAAAATTATCCCAGTTTTGTCTTTCCATATAGAAATTCAGCATATGATACTTGATGCTAAAAAACAGGAAGAAAAAGAATCTTTGTGTATGTCTGAGCAAGAATGAGAAGATGAAAATGGGCAGTGGGGAATTACAAATGGCTGCCAGTGAGAAGAGAAAACAGTGCAAGGCATGAAGAACTTGCTTTACATTAAGAGTATGCACCTCAACTCAGACACAGACAGACAAATATCATCCGTACTTACTCATGAATGAATATTAGACACAGAGCAAAGGATAACTAGCCTACAATCCACAATCCCTGAGAACCTGGGAAACAAGGAAGACCTCAAGAGAGGCATATATGGATCCCCAGAGAAAAGGACAAGATCCCTTGAGCAAATTGGGAGCGTTGGGGGAGCAGGGAGGGAGGTAGGAGAGAGTGGAGGGAAGACGTGAAGGGGAGGAGAACATCAGGAATTAGAAAGTTCCAGTTGAGGGGAAGGACAGAGAAGGATATCAAGGAAGGAGACACCTTGATAGAGGGAACCGTTATGGGGTTAATGAGAAACCTGACACTCCAGGAATCCACAAGGATGACCCCAACTAAGAATCTAAGCAATAGTGGAGAGGCTACCTTAAATGCCCCTCCCCTATAATGAGATCGATGACTTCCTTAAATGACATCATAGATCCTTCATCAGGTAGCTAAAGAAAGCAGAAGCAGAGATTAACAGCTAAGCACTGAGCCGAACTCCTGGAGTCCAGTTTTAGAGAGGGAGGAGTGATTAGCAAAGGAGTCAAGACCAGAAACAGCTGACCTGAGCAAGTGGGAATTCAAAGACTCCAGACTGCCAGATGGGGAACCTGAATAAGACGGAACTAGACCCCCTGAATATGGGTGTCAGTTGAGGGGCTTGGGCAGCCCATGGGGCTGAAGGCAGTGGAACCAGTATTTATCCTTAATGCATGAAATGACTTTTTGGAGCCCATTCCCTACAGAGGGATACTCTCAGCCTAGATACAGAGGGGAGGGTCTCTGTCCTGCCCCATATGTTGTGACAGACTGTTGATTCTGATTCCCCATGGGAGGCCTCACTCTCCCTGAGGAGTGGATGGGGCGTGGGGTGGGAGATGGTTGGGGGAGTGTTGGGATGGAAGGGAGAAGGAACTGGGATTGGTATGTAAAATAAGATAGTTTTTAACTTAATTTTTTAAAAAATGTCATAAAAAGAGTTATACACCTCTTACATCTTTTAATGGATATGTTCAGAAAAGGAAAACAAAATGTAAAATTTCTCGTTTGGTGTCTCAAGAAAAAAATTATGGAGTTGTCCAATTCAGTCAGTAGTTAGATGTATTACTTCCATAAAGTCTACCTAAACATTCAGTACAAGAAAGCATCTGAAGGAAATAAAAAGACAAGGAAATAAATAAATTCAGTATCTTTTCCTAATAGACATGATCTCTGTAGTGCAGATACACTGACTTATAAATGAGGGATAATAGAAACATTATCTCCTAAATTGTATTCTTATTCTCCCAAAATGTGTACCACATTCAATCTGATGAGGACATTTTGATTTTCTTAAGTTGCCTTGATCTAATGGAGGAAGTGGTTGCTGTGATCTCATGCACAGGGCAGAGACGAGAAAAAATAAGCATGCATGAGGAGCATGCAAGGCAGGTCCAGGTGTGGGCTCAGAATCCCATCCATGTGAGCAACTCTTGAAGATTAAGATGTTAGCCTTAATTTAGTCAAATCTAAAATCACATAAAATATCGTTGTAACTTTTCCAAATAGCAGACACATATTGTTCTTTACGATTGTCTCATTTTCAAAATTTAGAGTTATTACTATGAGAAAGGAAAGAAAAGCTTGGCTGGAGAATTCAGTCTAGCCACACTCCTTAAACCAATGAATTCAGTTAGCTCAACTTGTGCACGAACCCGATTCTCAGGTCAGTCCCTTAAACTGTATGTGCACTAGAGAAAGTTCATAAATGCTAACTGCACTTGTATCTGGTTTGATACCACAGCCTCTGATTTAGATGATCTGGTGTGTGCCTTGTGCCACGGGAGCTTAAAACAAAACAAAACAAACAAAAAATAACCTTTCTGAAAATTCAGGGGTGCGACCAAAGTTTCAGAACAAAGATGCCAGTTATCTGCCCAGCTGCATTCTTGAGTGGGGAAAATCTCAAAACATAACCATTACTCAAGACAGCAAGTAGCAGAATTCCAGACCTTAGGAATACATAAAATACATATAATGTTTATATTTTCTGCATCACAGTGAGAATGAAATTCCTTATACATATAATGTAGGATTACAGGAGATTAGGAAATTTATGTGATCTTAAAAGTACCTTTCATATTGTTGGACTTTACAATAACAAAATGTCAAACCAATAAAATAAGACTTTGGCTCAGTCCACATATATCAGGAAGAGCGGTAGGAAACTGGCCATACCATCTTCCTGGATGGATGATGGGTGCTGGTGTAACACCTGGAGTTTCACCCTTTCGTGGTGGCTGCTGTTTGGTCCAGTACATTCAGTTCCCTTCCAACCAGCCTTCAATTCCCACTAGGACATTGGCTCTCATAATAAATTTGGGAATCACAATTAACAATATTTTGGTATAATTTACTTCAACAATTTCAGTAAAATATTTTTTCTCACAGCTAACTAAAGCAGATAGAATACCTTCCAGTTCTGCTACTTCTCTCAACACGATCTTTTTATTTACCTTTTAAGCATCATGAAAATGTCTAATGCAATGGTGCATACATTACTAAGAAGAATGGGTACACTGACTTCACAAATTTAGCATCATTGAAAGTGTTTTGTTTCAATTTGCTTTATTTCTTTTATCCTTACATTTATATAAGGTACCATAAAATTAAGGTATGTCCTCAGGTCTATTTTTCCATCTTCACCCTCAAAAGTGTTTCTTTAAATGCTCGTTTTAATGTACACTATATAACCATGAAATAGATGTCTAATTCTAGTTGGCATATGTAATTGTGCTGTTAGTCAGTCCTCCCCTATTGGACATTATATGTTCATGCTGATATGTGCAGAACAGCGTCAGCCATTTCGATTGCTTTGCACTGCTGTATTTCCTGACTGAAGCAGCCTCCCATCCCCCTTATGAAGAACAGGTGATTTAAAAGAGGTTTATAGTGGTTCTCTCTATTAAGACATCTCTTTCATTGCCCTTCCACTCGCCTCTTCCCCACCCACCTTGGCAGGCACACAGTAGTGAAGCTTGGATTATCTGAGGGGTCCCTGGCAGTGGGACTAGGATCTAACCATGGTTCATGAGCTAGCTTGTTAGAGTTCATTCCTTATGGTGGGATGACATGCTCAGTCTTATTGCACTGGGGGAGCAGCCTCCTCCTGCCCCAACTTAACATACCAGACTTTGTTACCATCTCATGGGAGCCCTTACCCATGAGAAGTAGATGGGGCTGAGTGGGGTTAGGAGGCTGGGGGAGGTATGACGAAGAGTGGGAGGGACAACTGAGGCTGCAATGTAAAATGAAACTTAAAAATTAAATTAAAAAGATGTTTATGAACATGCAAACAATACATTCTTGGACACTTGCAGAACTATTTTGATGTTTTACTCAATGTTTAGTGGCATTCGTGTGTACTTTTAATTTTCATTTTTCTAATTACTTTCTGTATGTATTTGCCATTCAACATCTTCTGTGACACCATTGCCTATATATTTTGCTTCTTTTAGAAAATTATAATATTTTTCTTATTTTCTTTCATTTCTTCATGGCTTTTTAAATATGTAAGATGCAAGCGCTTGCCACATGTAACTATCTGCAATATTTTGATTGTTTTAATGGTGTTCATGGTGAGGAAAATTCTTAATGGTTTTACATCAAGCTTATGAAGTTCCTCTTTAGTTTCTTTTATTTTTGAGGTCATATTATAATTATGCCCCTTTCCCCTCCCTTTACTTTCTCCAAACTCTCCTATATACTCCTTGCCCTCAAGTTCATGGCCTCTTTTTCACCATTTGTCAAATGCATCTATTTATATGTGTGTATGTGCAGACACATGTGTAATCCTAAATAAAATCTGTTCAGTCTTCACCACGTTACTTGTTTGCATGTTTTTAGGGCTGAAGTAGAGCTCTACAACAACCCTGCACTTAAGACTCAGGGAACATTGTAGAAGAGGGGGCAGAAAACTGTGAGGTCCAGAGGCGAAGAGATTCTGATGTGAGAGGGTGCCTCCTAGTAGCGTCAGATGCCACACCCTAAAGTCTCCCCAGAAGGACTGTCCAAACTCGACCCACCACCAGCGGGCATGCCAAAGTAGATGGGGAATATCCGGAAGCCCTCAACCCTACACAAAGTACCGCAGTCTGCTTAGGAATGCTAGGAACGGTACACACAGTCATCTCCAGGTAAGAGAATAGCAGTCAGTGAGCCAATACCAACCCGGAAAGCATCTCTTTTATGTTGGGTACTTTCTGCAGCTTAAACTATCTCCCTCCTTCTCCTCTTCCTCTTGTTTTTCTTATTCCCAAGTAACACAGAGAGAATCACGACTATTTATCTTTTGAATATTCCTCACTTGCAAATTCTATGATGTATGTTTTTGGTGTAGTATAAGGCTGGAGCCATGATTCATATGTTTTTTATGCAGATTTGCAATAGATACAGAGCTTCTTATCGAAAATAACTCATTTTCTTCCATTATTCTCCAGGGTGACACTGCACAGAATCAGGAATCACTGTGCCCTGCTTCTTCTTGGGAACACTGCCCAGAGAAGAACCTCCATGCAACAACCTCTGCCTACCATTTAAATATGAACAGGAATCTGATTCCTGCCCTAATTTTCAAATTGTATATATTATAAAAACTTGCTACTGTTATTGGGAATTTTATGAAGGTCATCTGGTGGGTTATGTTGGAAGAGACAGGGTAGATTAAGCATTCATCGGATAATTTGGAGAATTTTGGCTTCATATTTGCAACTAATAATTAGTGAACAACCCTTTAAAATTTTTGCATAAAATCATACACTAAGCTATCAGTTTTAAAGACATTAAATTGGTTCATATAAGAAAAATGTTTAAAAATGAAAACAAATAGAAATCATCACAAATGTATGTGAATAAGCAATAGTTGTTATGAAATTACAGGTAATAGCATCACATGCTGATTCTTAAAGGTGTAGCACCTCATTTTACAATGGCTACACCTGAGCAACTTACTGAGATGCCAAGGTAAAAGGTTCTGGCTATGCATAGATGGTTTCACAATTGTTTTTAGTTATACAAAGCTACCATTGTGAAAGTTACATGTGAAGACTTTAAATAAATCATTATTAAAACATGTGTCAAATAATGTTCTCTGTGGTGTTTTACCATTATTTTATTATATTTTTATGTTTTTAATTTGTTTTTTACATTTCAAACCCAGTTACCCCTCCCTCCTCTCCTCCCATTCCCTCATCTCCCACCTCCCTTCTGCTTCTCAGAGAGGGTAAAGCCTCCTCTAGGAAGTCTGCTAAGTCTGTCCCATTATTATATTTTTAAAACTAGGGCTTACATGTCGCATTTATTCTTTGTTTTTTGAAATGGTCTCACTTGTAAACAGGGCTAGGATCCAATTTATGGTAATCCTCCTGGCCCTCATTTACTCCTCACTAAGGTCCCATTTGAAACAGGCTTCCAAGCTACAGATGAGGAAATCGAGGCTCAGAAATTCGAATGTATGGGGCTGATCAGCTGCACTTTCCACACAAGCTTTAGGACCCGAGTTTGATTCCCAGAACCCAAATTTTAAAAAGGCAAAATGAAGTCAGGCAGTGGTGGAAGGGTGGTGGTTCCAGAGGCAAGTGGATCACTCACTGAGTTCAAAGGCCACAGTGGTCTAGAGAGAGGGAGTTCAGGACAGCCAGGGCTACAGAGAAACCCTGTCTCGAAAAACAAAACAACAACCAAAAACAAGAGAAAAAAACGACAAAACATTGTGTGGTGTGGTGCGCACACCTTTAAACCTAGCACTCAGGAGGCAGAGGCAGATGGTTCTTTCTTGAGTTTGAGGGCATTCTGATCTACAGTTTCAGAACAGCCAAGGTTGCATAGTAAAGATCCTGTCTCAAAAAATAAAATAAAATAAAATCAGGATGCGATGTGGCAAATTAATAATCCCGGCAACTCCTGGGGCCAGATGAGAAGTGGAGATGGAGACTTGCCCAGAGCCTTCTTGCCTGAAACAAGCACCTAAGAAACAAGAGTGCAGCAACAAGATGGAGTCTGAGAACAGAACGTTGTCCTCTGATCTCCACACACCTAAACCAGCTTGCATACTCACTTTCAAATTCCCTCCCTCTTCCTCTCCCTCACTTACACACACACAATAAGTTCTTTAAATTGAAAAAATTCTAAGCTACAAAGACAAAAAGGAAAAGAAAATTCTATCCACATCTGCATAAATGTATTTGAAAATATCTAGTTGGAGTCATTCTGGCTCAGAAAATGTGGAGATGAAATCAGTGTCACTTAGTACATTAAGCATGAATAATACTTAATATCGTTGTCACTTAGTAAACTAAGCATGAATAATACTTAACATTAAGTGAATAAAATTAGTAGACAAATCATCTAATAGTTATTCTTAACTTTAGTTTCCTATTATACTTTCTCCTGATGTAGGAGCTACTACAACATTCATATATGCACATATTCACATATGCAATATTACTATATTCATATTTCTATGAGAAAGTAATGACTATATAGAAATGACTAACCATACTTTTTCCAAATGTGATCAATTTACATTCCATTAAATATCTATATAACATAATTTGACGTATCTGCTACTTTTATGCGTAGAGTTTAAGTGATATAGAGATAATTATGTCTCCATCTATATTCTTTCCAGAATTTCTTCCTTATTCCAAGCAGGAACTCCATATCAACTGAACAGTGAGTTTCATTTGTCACACCCTCACACTTGATCAACTCTCCAGTATGTTTGCCTTTGTGGATTTGCCTATTCTAGGTTTCTCATGTGAGTGAAATTATTTATTATATGTATTTTATCTTTTATTTATTTAGAGTAGTGTAATTTCAATTATCATTCATGACACAGCATGACAGATTTTAATTCCTGTTAAGAGTTAAATAATGTTACATACATTCATTATTGTTGACTCATCCATTTACTAATCCATAGATTTCTTCTATGTTCCACATAATTTGAATATAACTGTTGCTACGAATACTAGAAAACATGTCAATGATTTGTTACCAAAGAACAGTTTTCATTATACTTACTAATGAATGTTAAATGCACAAATTAATAGATTTAACTGTAGCATTTTCATGCATATATATGTCATGCATTGGAACTATCTATTCCCTCTTCTATCTTTTCTTAGCTACACCCTACTGACCAGTCATGGATGGTTCCATAACTTAAGCAAATTGCTCAGTTCTTCAGTTCAAGAAGCAAATTCTACAGCATTAACTCCTTGGTTGGTTTAAAGAGATTTTATTCATAAGTAATCATATTTTTAAAGTAGAGTTAAAGCAACAAAGCATTTGATAACAATGGCACTCACATAACTGAAGTGCTAAGACATGCATACCCCTAGCTGTCAGTACTGTGTTGATTCTTAGAAGTCACAACACCTTGGCAGCTTTCAATAAAACACACATTGAGGTTAAGGGTATTTACTCATTTTCTAATATGAAATCAGATAGCTTTAAAATAAAAATTTAAACACAAATAATTGAATATATAGAATATAAATGATTAATAGTAAATCTTTTTTTTCTTTTTAAAAATTTAAATTAGAAACGAGCTTCTTTTACATGTCATTCCCAGTTCCCTTTCCCTCCCCTCCTCCCCTGCCCCCTACCAACCAACCACCAACCCATCCCTTTTCTGCTCCCCAGGGAGGATGAAGCCTTCCATGGGTGATCTTCAAAGTCTGTCCTATCATTTGGAGCAGGGCCTACGCCCTCCCTCATGTGTCTAGGCTGAGAGAGTATCCCTCTATGTGGAGTGGGCTCCCAAAGTCCATTCGTGTACTAGGCATAAATTTAAATAAGGGTTTACAATATAGACTGCAACTATAGAACAATCATGAAATGAAATTAGGGAGCCCTTAGCAGGCAAAAATTTGAATTTCTTGTCAGATTAATTTTGAGCATCAAAAACTATTCTTATTCATAAATTACTTACCTATCAAACAGTAGAACCTGAGTTCCACCCCCAAATTCATAAATTTTAAAATACAATATTTTTATTAATTCGTCAAGAATATAATACCTTGTATTTTCATGACTTCTTACCTCCCACTCATCCCAGACACACACTCAAACTCCATGGTTTTGTTTTGCTTTACTTTTTAAAACTCACTAGTTCCTATTTGAGCTGCCCAAATATTCATGCATGTCAGGTGTCCAATGGGAAGTGGCTGACATCAGGAGCCATGTCCCTAAAGAAATCCATCCCTTCATCAGAAGCCAACAACCGTTATCAATTCCTTAATGATGTCAGGGGCTAGTGATCATCTCTCCCTTCCATACTAGAACATTGACTGGTTTGCTAATCTAGTCCTATGAACTTGTCAGCCCAGTGTGAGAAGTAGAGATGGGTCCTCTGGTCAATCAGTTTAACAATTCCATGAGCCACCCACTCCAGGGAGAGACCCTGTCTCAAAAGTAAGGTAGAGAGGGAATTGAAAAAGATACCAGACATAAACTTCTGCTCCTACACACCAGCATATGCATGCATAGACTTCACTGACACACATCACACATGTGTGAATGCACCTACCCATATATACATTTATGGTAGTGCGCAAGTGCATGAGCACAATATGTAAATGTTTCTCTCTTTTGTAAGCATGTGTATTCAGGTGCTTAAGAATATTTTGTAGGATGTTAAGGTTTCTGATAGTCACAGAGAGAACACTAGTTCTCCTCAACCTATCACATAATACATAAGAAGAATCAGAAAACAGCTATTACTTTCTCACCTACTTCAGAATAAGAGCTTAAAAATATGACTTCTTAGTAGGAGGAAAAGAGTCCTAAGAGCAGGCAAAAGAGTCAGGGACACACCCATTCCTACTGTTAGGAATCCCACAAAAACATCAAGCTACACAATCATAACATATATGCAGAGGACCTGGTGATGACCCAAGCAGGACCTTGCTTGTCCCTAATTGATTGCACTGTCCAGACTCGATGTGGGGTTTTTGCCTTGTATTATTGCATCTTGTTTTTCATCTATGGTTGTTGTGTCTTAGAGGCCTGATCTTTTCTGAAGGGAAATGCAGGGGGAGTGAATCTGGGCGAGAGAAGAGGTGCAGGGGAGCTGGGAACAGTGGAGGGAGGGGAAACTGTGGTTGGGATGTATTGTATGAGAGAATAATCTGTTTCCGATTAAAAAACCATATGGTTTCATGAGCCCCATCCCAGACCACAAACTAGGGAAAATAAGTGCTTTAAAAAGTTACTAGAATATTCTCATTTTTTCTCATTATTCTGAGGTATGAAAGTATTGATTCAAAGAGTAACAGTCATCTAATTCATACAAATAATTGGTAATAATTGGTGACTTAAGGACAGAGTTTGAAATGTGCCTTTAAACTTCAAGAACTCTATACATGTAGGCTATCACGTAGCTTCTTTAGGTCTGTGTTGTTTAAAAGTACACCTTGTGTTCTAAAGTTCTGTAAGATGGTCATCCCTGCTCACATTCCAAACACCTGCAGAATCTCACAGGATTTCAAAATCCTAAATTCAAAAATCTTGAATTTTCACTAAGTATTTTTATGTTACAAAAGAAATACTTCCCCAATTAAAAGGTTGCTTCATAGTAATATAACCTTTCATCCATGGAATAGATGGCAATGGGTTTTCTCAGGTCATTGTAGAGAGCTCTATCCAGGGTTTTTTTTAAATGAAGGATAAGCCTCAGGTCAGACTAAGATAATTAATTCTCAGTCATGTGATTGCTACCATGGTGTGATTTTTACAAGGCTTAAACTTTAGATATGTCCTTTATTTGGGTAAAATAGCCAAACTATTAATGTGTTAAGCCATAAGGACAAAGACATTACAACCATAGTGTTCTGTTTGCTATGATAAAAATTTTCTTGTTTAGACCCAATGGTTACTCAAGTTCCCCTTCAGTGAGGGCATCTTGTTATGCTGCTATGGGTATATTTGTGGGCACCACACTGCTGGCAGCACCTCTGCAACTACTTAGCTGAACCTTCTAACACCAGGAGATGTAGTCTATCTCTAAATTCAAGACAACTTTGAAGGGTTATTTTGCCTTCAGATTTTCTTCCTATAACAGAGCTAAGACTGCATCTTCCCAAGCCTGCCCTGTCCTTATTATCATATGTTAATTCCAAATTCCCCTTAACAATTCTCTTGTGTGCTATATTTTCAAGGTCTGCTAGAAAACAGTCTGAATAACTGCACACATGCACACACACACACACACACAGAGAGAGAGAGACAGAGACAGAGACAGAGAAAGTGTATCTTGCATAAAGCAATGTGTTCTTTAAATACGTGGATTAATTAGATAGTAGCATTTGATAAGACATTGCATTTGTGGCTGAGTATAGGGGTGCAGGAATGTCATAATAGAAACAAATGTTTGGATTTGTCGGTGACAACGTTTATTACAGTTCAAATCTTAAATAGTCCTGTTACTTTTTAACTAACCAAAACGTAATTTATTTTAAGAAAATATTACTTCTAATCTAAGGCAAAATGTTTATCTAGTTTTCTCCTTATGGGAAATTCTGTAAAATGTACGTAAGGAGTATACCTCAGAAAGACTGAATTTTTTAAGAGAATAGAGTTACCATCTCCACTCTGTCTGTCCTTTCTGTCTTACACAGATGTGTTGTCTGGAGCAGGTGCATCCATTAATCCCTACTAGAGGGAAGGAGAAGAACAAGGCTGAAGCTCACGGGCTCTGCCCTGATATTGCTGTTACTAAACCTCTTTTAGTACCATTCTAATTCCAGAATTCCCTTCACACAAAAATAATTGGTTTTGCCCAAAATACAACATCATTGAATTAACACTTAGTCAAAGAACTGGCTTTCATGATTTCATGATTCCTTTTAGGAAATGTGAAAAGTTACATTTTGTCATGAAATTAAAAAATCTGAATCACTTTTAGTTTATTTTGTTTCTTTAAAGACATTAGAATATCAATTTTAAAATAAAAGATGAAGAGCAGGAGAGAACTACTCTTTTAGATTCTTATGGATTTGGAACAACTAAAATGAAGGATGTAGAACAAGATACCAGGGACCAGGGTTCTCATTTCTGTTTATCCTTGTAAGGTGCTATAAATGTCTCCAAAACTACCCAAGAGAAAAGAATATGAGACAGCTCTATGTATCTGAGAAATACCTACTCTCCCGGTCTTGCAAAAATTCCTCATTTGTTGGAGCCTGAACTGGCCAGATAATAACTGGATAATTAGATAAGCTTGTAAACAAATTAAAAACTTTTCTCACATAAAATAAGTAAATATTTTAACAGGAGGAGGATGCCTCCTATGGAATTTTCTTAGGAAACCCATGGTTTAAGGTTCCTTCCTTTCAGCCAACAAGTCTAGTATATGTTGATATATGAAATTATGCCTCTGGGCAATGACATATCTGCCAAATAAGTAGAATGGTGAAAGCATTTAATAAATTTTGGTGTACCCTGCTGTGGGGAATAGCTTCTCATTCCTTACTAAGGATATCATGCATTATTCTGGGTCATAGATATATATTTAAAAAAGCTTCTGGAACCTGGAATCTGTGTATCTAGCCATCTTCCTTTTTCACCTGGTTCTAATGACTTATATTCTTGATATTGTTAGTAAAGTTTGTCATTGAGAAAGGTAAGCACCTTGGCTGTAATTTGGATTTGACAATTTGAGCCATCATTTTAGACCATATGTAAAACAGTCAAAAATGTCTCTACAATTCATAAGGAAAACACAAATATGCTAAGACAGCAAAAGACCAACAAAGATCTGACTTTAAAAAGCAAGTCACCATGTTCAAATAAACTATATTCAGATCTATGTTGGTGACTCCTGTGTGGTTTAGTAATTTCAATACATCAAATATATTACTGCTTATACTTTATTTTTCTAGCAAATATGTTGAATATCTCACAAATGAATACACATATAAATCATGTTTTAAACAGAGCCCTAGCATCATGCCCTTTTGTTTGGCTGCCTCAGATATATACACAATGCTTGTACTCACTTATATTTGCATCTAGAAGGTGTCAAGTTTTGAGTAGTAGGAGATATGTAACCAAGTAACAGAAGGATCATGAGGAATGTCATGGAATTGACAAAATCTTCTTGGACTCCTAAAAAACCTGTGTGTAAGAGATCTCACATATCCATGTACTGACTCCCTCTTCTGGGAAGCAGCCCTACCTACACGTTCCCTCCCATAATGTCCTGGAATGAATTCCTCTCTTTAGGATCTAGGCAAGCTGCTACTACTCTGTCATCTCACATGGGCATGTTGGACTGTCTGTGTCTCCATCCTCAGAGCACTGGGCATGTTGGACTGTCTGTGTCTCCATCCTAAGAGCACGTATTGTCAGACGGCTTCTCCTAGGCACTGCTGAACATAGTACTAAAGCTGGAAGTTCCTTGTAGTCAGTCTTCAGACCCTGGACTTCCTGACAAAGAAATGGACTATCAGTTACATGTAGATTTTCTCTTTTTAAAATTTTCACTCTGTCTCGGGAATCCCAGTGTCTAATTCTATAGTTCCTGGTTTTTCTTATATCACTGTCTTTAGTTTGCGAGGTGTTAATGAGGAAAATGGCTGGAAGTTGTTTAACCTTCCCTGTGTGTAACATCCTGCTGCTGTCTGGAATGTAATGAGCCTCTGGATGAGACAATCTGCTTCCGGTGGCTTGGAATAAGCTTATGATGTAAATTTTTCAGGGCTTAAAACTAATGTTTTTCAAAAGTTAATTTACATTAAAATGTGTACTTTTGGTATTTATAATGATTGTAATGTCAAAAAATGAAGAAATACATGCTCAAAACTCCAACCTGATTACTTTCTCCCTTCCTCTGAGATGAACCTATCGAGACTTTACATAAGAATGAACCTTATGATTGTGACTTGAATCTAAGATGTTACAAGAGAAGATAATTGAGAGGAATACAAAAATCAATGAGTTAAATTTTATTTTTCTCTATTACCTACAGTAAAAAAAGACTGCCTCTGCCACTTTCCTTTCTACCTTTCAGTATATTTCCATTGCATACTTCTATATAGCAGTAGAAAATGGTGGTTGACATACATTGTACATTGGCAAGCCAGAAGTAAATAATACAAGAAATGTTGATCATAATACCCCTAACTTAGATGCACGGGAAAAAGTTTATATAGGTAGAGCAAGTCAATGATAATATGCTTGTCCTCTTTTTTGTCACAGAAATATCACTGCAAATCAGTGTTCAATGAGGCACCAAAATAAGGCAACTGGCTTTATAGGTGAGGGGAACCATTCCGTTATTCTTGATAGGAAAAAGCTTGTTCTTACGTCTTTGCTATTATTAGATATTTGATGCATGGACAGTGAAAGCCAGAAGAAAAGGGAGCAGTTATAAAGATTGTGACATGATCCCAATTGATGAAAAGTGGTAAGTCAAGTGTAAATTTTTGAAGAGGGAAAGCAACAAGCTATTTAGTAAAAAAAATCCAATAAAAGAAAGGAATGGATTCTGTAAATGGGTCTTGACATGAAGACCTTAAGAGGAAATAAAGAAAATAAGGAGGGTGAGAAGTATAGGAAGAAAAGGAAGAATGAGAACAATACAAGAGTTCAATCAAGTAATAACAAGCACACGGTGCTGAAGAAAAAGCCTGTACTTAGAGATAGGGTCATGCAGGGATTAGTAAACTCACCCTGGACTCTTCTCAGCAAAAGCTGGTGGAAGAACTGTGGTTACAACTTGGTTAATAAGAGGACTTCCTGTGCAAGAATGAGCACCTGAACTGAAATCCCAGCATCAAAACAAAAAAGCTGGGCATGTCTTCCCTTGTTTGTAACACAGTACTGAGTGGCAGAGACAAGTAAATACAGATGTCTTGCTGGTTAGACAGTCTGGCCAAAGAAACGAGCTTCTAGATCACTAAGAGACCACATCTTAGGGCAATAAAGTGGGAAGCAGTAAAGAGAAACACTCAAAGTTCCCCCGACTCCTAATGTGTGCATGAACACACACCTTCACACTAACATGCGTGCACTGCACACAAATATAGCCCTCACACACTGGGGAGGATCTGTCACTCAGAAAACAATGGAAGTCTGGAAAGAGCCATCTAGATATTTATCACTTTGCTCATGCAGATGTTTGCCTGAAAACTAGATACAACACTGCAGGCAGACCTTTGCTGACTACCTCACAGTGCATCCAGGAAATGCCGGATCTGCAAAATTTAGGAAAATTAACAGCATAAAATAGAAAGCTTAATATAAAACAATGAGAGCAAATAACATGGAAGAGAACAGATAATTTAGGGAACAATGAATAAAAATTCTAATGAGTGTCCTCAGAAGGAGTATGGAGGACACTGAATCTGGAAACAGATCAGGCATTCGTAAGAAGGGAGGAGTCACAGAGCAGCAAAGAAAAAGGGCATTTTAATGCTGATGAGGGAGCTGAATATTAGAATTTAAATCATAATAGACAAGGTTAACAATTTCAAAGGTAAGTCAAGACAATGGCCCAGGAATTTTATAAAACAAGGTGCCTTTCCATCTGTTTCTCAGGAGCATTTTAGAGGACTGCAGAGAAAACATAAGAGAAAGGGAGATGGAATGGGAAAGGAAAATCATACTCATTTGAGTGGGTTGACACAGACCCCAAAATACGGCATTCCAAAAGAGGAAGCAAATCTATAATTTACCTATACAGAGGTAAAACAAGGTAGATGAGCCCAGACATCTCATCTTTCACAATTGGTACTGTACAAAGTAAAGTCTGTTTGTTTGTTTAAATTCTAAGTGTAAATGGCTGGGAAGAACTTGGAATTCATCATCTCAGCAAATTTTTTATTTAAGTGTGAAGAAAAACAAACATAGTCTTAAATATTTGAGGATGCTGACATTGGACCATGTTCAGCCTTCCTTTAAAGTTGCTCATAGTATATGTCAACAACTGGGAAGATATGACTGTTAAGAGGCACTCATTAGGGGAGAGATAATGGTTATTAAGGCAAATTGAAGTTATTAAAAGAAAGTATAGCTTCAAGTTTAGGAGGGCATAAACTTTCAAAATAAACTAGAGTCTACGATCTGGAAGGGAAGCACCATTTTCTCTGGAGATCAAAAGGCATATAGTTTTCTCTGGACCTGAAAAGTAGGTGGATTTCAACAGGACCCTAGGGAGAAGATGATATAAACAGGCACAGTGATGGTAACTAAGGTGATATTAGGTAAGGACAAACATAGCAGTCATACTTGAATCTCTGCTGGAAAATCCTGAGAGACCAGGGATGTTGGAGAAAGAGATGGAGTCATGGAAATCAGCATTGCAGATAGAGTTAAGAAGTAGAGTGCTGCATATTCATAGCCTGACACCTTTTGCTTAGCTTGTACAAGGTGTGTCAGACCTGATCTCACAACTGCCACAGGATTTAATGCCACAACAAGCATATCAGCACTCATAAAAAGATGCTGGTTCTGAAATTTATTTGACTACTTAAGTCAAATATTTTCAAATTACACATAGCCCCCCCCATTTTTAGGTAACAACAAGCAAAAAGAAAATAGATGGAGAAATACTCTTTCATCAAGGAAAAATAGCTTGTTTTGCTTCTGCTTCTGAGTGTTGACTATACCAGCTTGAGTTCTTTGAGAAGCAGATGCCAATAAATCTGTGCATGTGTGCAAGTGTGTGTGTGTGTGTGTGTGTGTGTGTGTGTGTGTGTGGTGCCTGTGAGGATAAAGAAGTGTGTAGAGGAAGATGCAGCAAGCTTTTGGATAGATTTTGAGTTGAGGCCTTGCCTTGGACACCCAGGGAACCCCAGAGGGAAAGAAGGGGATGCTGGTGTAGCAACAGGAGCCAACTAAAACATGATTCCTACAGTCTTCATCCATCCTTGAACAAAGACTGTTTTGTTTTTGTTGGATTTAGAGGTTTTGCTTTATTCTTAAGAATTCCACACATGTTAAATTCGATCATATTTGACCCCATCTTCCTCCTCTAATTCCTCCAGATCCCCTAAACACAAACCCCTTGGTTATATCTTTCACATATTTTGATAATTCACGAAGTCTAGTACTGTCAATGGAGCCATTCACTGGAACATAGAAAACTAAAAGTAGCCACATTTTCACACACAAAGAAAGTGATTCTCCCTTCCCTAGTGACTAACAAGTACCTAAATATCTGCTTATTAGGTGAGGCCTAGGGAGCATCTACCCCACCTATGTTGGAATTTCTGTTACCTTGGCATTGTATAGGTATTGTTCAGGTCATCATAGCCACTCTGAGCCCATTTAATACCATGTCATGTGCATAAGATAGCATTTTATAGCTCTCCTTCCAATCTTCAGGCTTTTACATTGCTTCTAAATTCTCTGTAGTGATGTTTCCAGAGCCTTGTCAAGAAGCCTCTTTGAGTAAGGTAGAGAGCACTCCATGTCTGTGTCTATGAACATAAACACTTAGAAGGTACTTTGGCAGCAGGTCTACCTAGCAAAATAACAACAGCAGGTTCTACTCTGTCCTATGATTCATCCACCCAAGTCATGGACAATTTATAGGATTATAGCATGTAAGAAAATCCTGGAAGCATCATATACTGCCTCTGCCAAAACTCCAACAATTAGAACACAGACTCTAGAATGTGTTACTTTCTTTTTTAACTCTTTGGGGGCCTGCCACACAACTCCCAAATAAAAACACACACAGATTTATTCTTATGAATGCCCAGTCTTAGCTTGGCTTGTTTCAGCCAGCTTTTCTAATTTAAATATACCATTTCTCTTCTACATTTTGCCTTGGGGCTTTTTGCCTTTCTTCATCCCCCCCTTTTTTAATTTAAGTTAGAAACAATCTTGTTTCACATGTTAATCCCAGCTCCCTCTCCCTCCTCTCCTCCCCATCACTCCCCACCCGGTCCCCTAGTCCCCCACCCAATCTCCACTCTGGTCCACAGAGAGGGTGAGACCCTCCATGGAGGATCTCCAGAGTGTGTCATTTCATTCAGGGCAGGGCCTAGGCCCTCCCACAAGAGTCCAGTCTGAGAGAGCATCCCTCATTGTGGGATGTGCACTCAAAGTCTATTTGTACACCAGGGATAAATACTACCCAAGGCCCCATAGATTACTGCTAGGATTACCCTCCTCACTGACACCCACATTCAGGTGATCTGAGTAAGTCACATGCTTTCCACACAGCTATCAATCTGGGGTCCAAGAGCTCCCCCTGTTTAGGTCAAATGCTTCTGTGGGTTAAACCAGCCCAGTCTTAACTCCTTTGTCCATCAGTTCTCCCTTTCTGTGACTGGATTCTAGGAGTTCAGTTCAGTGTTTGTCTGTGGGTGTCTGCCTCTGCTTCCATCAGTTGCAGGATGAAGGTTCTGTTTCTCAGACTCTCTGGCACTGGGATTGTATGCTGGCACTCCCCTGATCCATGTCTAAAATCCACATATGAGTGAGTACATACCATGTTTGTCTTTTTGTGACTGGGTTAACTCACTCAGCATGGTTTCTTCTAGTGCCATCCATTTGCCTGAAAATTTCAAGGTTCCATTGTTTTTTTCCACTGAATAGTACTCCATTGTGTAAATGTACCACATTTTCTCTATCCACTTTTCAGTTGAGGGGCATCTAGTTTGCTTCCAGATTCTGGCTATTACAAATATTGCTGCTATGAACATAGTGGAACAGAAGTCCTTGTTGTATGAATATGCATCTTTTGGGTATATGCCTACGAGTGGAATTGCTAGGTTTTGTGATAGACTGATTCCCATTTTCCTGACTAATCTCCATACTGATTTTCAAAGTGGCTATACAAATTGGCACTCCCACCAGCTGTTTAGGAGTGTTCCCCTCTCTCCACATCCTCTCCAGCATAAACTGTCATTGGAATTTTTGATTTTAGCCATTCTGACAGGGGTGAGATGGTATCTCAGAGTTGTTTTGATTTGCATTTCCTGGATGGCTAGGGATGCTGAGCACTTTCTCAAGTGTCTCTCAGCCGTTTTAGACTTGTTCTTGAGAAGAGTCCTGGATATGCATCAGCTCCACCAGGCACTCCTGTGTAGTCAGTTCTGTAATTGCTCTGTGGGAATGCATAACAGTCAGCATCTAAGGAAGGGAAGGTGTTGGCTAGCTCTGGTCTGTCCTTTCTGTCCTTTCTTTTTGAAAACAATACTAAATAAGGTATATTTTCACTTTTAGTCATGAATGTTTAGAGTGAGCTCTGATCTTTAGGTACAGAGTTGATGTATTTAATAATATAATAATGATCCTATCTCAGTTTGGGTGTACCTAATGGAAGCAATGCTAAGAACTTTTGGTTCATTTAATTCTAGTGACATTGTAGTCACTTTTAGGCTGTTGGGAAAACATAACTCTTATTGTTTAAAGTTTTTCTAGATCATTATTCTTATACCAGGGAAGAATTTTAAGGGGTATATTTGTTATAACATAGTTATTAGAGCACATTGAGACATAATATAGTCAAGTTCTCTTAGCCCACATTATTACAACGGTGCTCGTTCATGCAAAATTATCCCACAAAGCTGAGATAATTGTTTTACCACCACTAAGTCCAAATTCTCTAACATAGGTATCACATGATCAGCTTTACTAAAGCTTTTATAAAGCTATATACCTGACAGAGTAAAGTTTACACCGCTGTAAAGAAGGTATGATGTGTAGAACAGCTGTAGGTTGTTATGGAGGCTTTATGTCAAAGGAGGAATGCTTCATAGATGGATTTATTACACGAGCGTTATTGATGAAGGGCGGTGAAAAATCTTGACAGATTTCAGCAGAGAAGTCTACGATGGTTAAAATACCTATTTAAACAAAGTGAATTGACTTTAACCAAGGAAAAAGAATAAAGAATTATTTCTTAGATGTTTTCAGTGCTTAAATAATTTAGGAAACAACTGCATAAATGTCACGTCTGCTGCGCGGCCTGTGTCCGAGAACGTGCGGAGGGTGTCGGGTATTGAAAACACAGAGACTCGTTCAATGATATAAAGAGAACTTTAAACAGGCTCCAAAAAGGTTCAAGAAAAACTTCCTAAGAAAAGCTCCCACCAGAGAAGCTTCTGCTCTCTCCTCTACCTTGGCTGGTTCTGTTCTGACCCAGAGGTGGATGTGTGTGGGTTTTTGAAGGTGCGGTTAGTCTCTGGACAAGGTCGAGGTCAGGGCGGTTTCCGTGGGAAGGCCTTTCCCAGGAACTTATTGTATCATTTTTAGTAAACATGTTTTTACTAAACATTGTCTTACAGCTGCCTACTCCCAGGCAGAAGGGGAAGTGGCCAGGAACTTATTGTATCGTTTTTAGTAAACATGTTTTTACTAAACATTGTCTTACAGCTGCCTACTCCCAGGCAGAAGGGGAAGTGGGTCTCTGCTCAAGGTCTGGTGTTCCCACACATAAAAATTTTTGAAGGGCTAAAATTTGAACACACTCAGAATGTTACAATTGTTTAGACCTTATAACAGTAGTGAGATGATCATTGCTGGGCAGATTATTAAGAATTATACTGTAGACATGTAAAAGAACAAACACAGAGACTGCTCAGCATTCCTTTCTTGGTGTTTCAAGAAAGGCATTTTCACACACTGGGGACAATAAGTTTTCAGAAATACATTCCACAAATGAAAGAACCTTGTGAGAAACCATTTGTACATATCAGTGTGACCTCTTCTCTAAAATGTTCTCATTAAGGATGTTACACGAATGTCTGGAACTACTGGAGGAGAAAAGGGATTCAGCACAGAGCTTTGTCAAATAACAGACTTGATTTGCATCTAATTTTACAATGCATGTTCATCTTGTTTCATATTTTCATATGTAGTTCTCCTGGCTTTCTTACTCTTTGCCGTTTTACTTGTAGCCAACGAGAAACTAAAGGAACCATAAAGTAATCATCTGTATGGACGGCAAATAAGCATGCTTAATGAAGACAGTATAGATGTGGTGCTACCTGTCAATAATTTCAGCATCAGGGGGCTGAGGAAGGAGGATGCCAAATTTGAGGCCAGTCTGAACTATGAAAGGAGGTAATTAGTATCTGCTTCCCTAAAACAACCCAAACGAAAGAGAATTTGGGGGTGAGTCGTGAGCTGTAAGCTAAGGATACAGCCAAGATTTCAGAGTGAATTGACATAAGGAATCAGAGCTTCATCATGACTCTGTCTTTCCCATGTCCACTCCTGTGACATTTGCTGTGTTTTGTTCTTCCCAGTACCCAGTGTGAAGTGCTTTAATCGTGTCATCATGTGAGTTGCCTTCCCTCACTGGCCAGTAACGTCTGAGGTAATCAACTTAAAAGAAACAGTGATTTTAGTTGACAGTTTCTAAGGTTTCTACCATTTATTCCTTTGCATTCAATTTTGTGTGTGTGTGCGTGTGTGGCCTGTGGTGGCAAAGCAGGACATCATGTCAGGGAGCCATTTGGAAGGCAAAACAGAAAGGTAACCTGGAAGGCCCAGGGTCCTAATGTAGCCTTCAACTACCCACCACTGTGATCTAGAATTCTCCCGTTAGGCTCTGCTTCCCAAGGGTCCCGCCATCTCCCGATCTGACATCACCAACAGTCCTTCTAACATATGAGACCCGAGGGAAACTAGAGTTTGGAACACCCGTGTTACAGAGCAGCTGGTCACCCTTATACAAGTGTCCTTGTATTGTTTCCACCATGTCCATCAGCTTAAAGATTGTGTCTCCTTGCATGTGTGCCTTTTCAGGTTCTTGTCCAAGTTTAAAGAGTTGACTATTCATCAGAGTCTTCAAAGGCCAACAGCTTTGTCAATCCCACATGTGCTGCCCATTCATCATCCCATTCATCAGAAGACTTTAAGCGCTCAAACATCATGTCTAAGTTTTGTGATTAGGACCGCAGTGGCTGGCTTCAGTAGTGGCTCGCTGAAGGGAGCATTTGTCACAGAATTACATAATTGAGGTGATGTGCCGGCTTGTTGACTGTGCTGAAAGATTGCCACAGTAGGAAAGTAATTGTAGTCGCTTGATTTAATTATAATCACTTGGCTTTTATTCTAGGTTGTTTTGAGGATCTGTTTGTGCTTCTATATGCAACTGGAACAAAAATCTAAATTTAAAGCATGTACTTTTCAGCTGTCCCCTTTGAGACATGTGTTCTTCTAACAGAGTGGCCATAAGTGCCATTGATGTAGCAATTTCAGTAATGACAGCTGATGGTCTTATGATTCCAGAGGTAGGAAGTCCACAAGCAACATGTTGGCAGGATTGTGCTTTCTAAGAGTGTCTCACCCTGGCTGTCTTCTCCAGGTTATCTTCATAAGAACTTCCTGTGTGCAACTGCATTTGGAGGGGAATACTTAGTACTTGAAGAGTTTATGTTTGAAAATGGCTTTAAGGTTTATAATAAATCATGTTTAGTTACATAAAGAATGGTACAATTGCTTCATTTGATATTTTATTTTGATGGATATTATAGTGTTTCTCTCTCTCTCCCTCTTTCTCCTGTTTCTCTCCCTCCCTCATCTCTCCTCTCTCTCTCTCTCTCTCTCTCTCTCTGTATGTGTGTGTGCGTCTGTGTGTGTCAGTGTGTGGGCATAGGGGTTTTGCTATTTACTCAAGTTTAAAATTTGAGATAGAAAGTGAAAATAGTAAAAATTCTGGGTTTCATTTTAATTTTACATATTTGTAAATATTTGGAAACTTATAACATGGCTTGAACTTTATGAGTGGTAATACTAATAATATACTAATTGTATCTGGTGTGATTTCCTAGATTATCCAATACAAGAATTCTAATTTATACAGATATTTCTAGATAAACTGTTTAGAAAAGATTTGGACACTTGAAATAATTGTAAAATTTCTTCTAGCAATGCTTACCCTTCAGCAATCATCTAAGGGTGAGCAGTAAACAAAGCTGGTTATGGAGTAACACACTACTAGAGTCTGTGTATATTTAACTGGAACATGAGTCAGAAGCATTCCCTGGCCCACTGATACCTCTCACGTTGTTCAGTTTGAAAAGTGGCAAGATGCCGTCATTTGCAATTATACAATGAGTTTTAGGGAAAGGATATTACATAGAGGGATGCTAATGATCATGGCAATAGTAAAAACCTGGCACTTGCTTATTTCATAAACAAACTGCTCAAATTGCTAATAGCATTACACAATGTACGTGCTGATATGAGTAGTTAACTGCACCATTAGCTATGGTTTTCAGGAACATAGGATTTATTTTATGCCAAAGATTATGCAATATGGCACTATTCATTAAATTTTCCTATATTTGTATTGACACTTTTGGGATAACAAGCTAATGTCCACCAAGACCAGGAATTAGCTTCAGATATAGCTTATTATAATAGTTACCCAAAGATCATTCACCTAATTTAAAGTATGAATTAAAATTTACACTGTTCTTATCACTGTCTGCTCACTGAGCTGTGTGTGAGCTTTAAGGACAGGTGTTGCACTTCTATATTTAATCACTGAATGGTGTCATTATTTTTTCATGGCCATGAGCTGTATTTGAACCACGAGAAGTTTGTAAGGCTCATGGATTTGAATTCTCAAAGGAAACACTTATATAAGTGATTGCAATCATTCATTTTATACCTAACAGTACCACTTACAGTTTTAAACTTAAAACTTATAATATTTGTTTAGTGAATGCCTAGTTTTAAAATGTGGTGACTAAAAGTTCTATTACACATTCCTCTTGTTATTAAAACCAAATAATCTTCAAGTTTTCTCTGTACAAAGAAATGTCATTTTACAAAAATTGTTTTACAAAAGCAAAACTTCATACTGTAGAAATAGGAATTATTTTATAATCACTACTATAAAATATCTCTAAATAAATGTACCTCCTATTTATAGACATGTCCTATAACCCTGTCAGTTAACATTACAATTATGCATCTTTCCAGACTCTTTTCATATTTAGAAATATTTCTAAAAAGAAAATAATAATGAGATATCATTTTCATATTCTCCTACAACTTATTAAACACACACGTACACATAACTTGTGACACTGCTTTTGTATATCACATTCTTAGCTATCGCATTTCCCCTTAATATTGCATTATTTTGCATGTAAAGGAGTTTCCTTGCTAGTTTTTATCAAACTCCTGTTTATGGTGTCAGCATCAGTTACATTTCATTTGTTTGATCTTCACTGAAGTCTACATAGGCTTGGCTAATTTAAAACTCAGTCTATAAATTAAATGGGTCCTGAAATACTAGTACCATATGAAATTTCTGGAAGAGCTACGTCAGTGGTATTTGAAGAAGGTGGCAGGAGGGGACCAATCAGCTTTGTCATTGTCTCAGACTGTAACATTGTA